>NW_022450904.1:0-1393 GCF_009761245.1 Sapajus apella
TTCACTCTGATGATAGTTTCTTTTGCTGTGCATAAGCTCTTTAGTTTAATTAGAGCCCTTTGCCAATTTTGGCTTTTGTTGTCTTTGCTTTTGGTGTTTTAGTCATGAAGTCTTTGCTCATTGCTGTATCCTGAATGGTATTGCCTAGGTTTACTTCTAAGGTTTTTGTTGTTTTAGGTCTTATGTTTAAGTTTTTAATTTGTCTTGTGTTAATTTTTGTATATGGTGTAAGGAAGGGGTCCGGTTTCAACTTTCTGCCTATGACTAGTCAGTTTTCCCAACACCATTGATTAAATAGGGAATCGTTTCCCCACTGCCGATTTTTGTCAGAACTGTCAAAGATCAGATGGTTGTAGATTTGTGGTGTCATTTTTGAGGCCTCTGTTCTGTTCTATTGGTCTATATCTCTGTTTTGATACCAGTACCATACAGTTTTGTTTACTGTAGGCTAGTAGTATAGTTTGAAGTCAGGTAGCATGATGCCTCCAGCATCATGTCTTAGGATTGTCTTGGCTATGTGTGCTCTTTTTTGGCTACATATGAAATTTAAACTGTGTTTCTTCTAATTCTATGAAGAAAGTCAATGGTAGCTTGATGGGGATAGCAGTGAATCTCCAAATTACTTTGGGAAATATGGCCATTTTCATGATATTGATTCTTCCTACCAATGAGCATGATTTTTTTTTTCCATTTCTATCCTCTATTATTTTCTTGAGCAGTAATTTGTAGTTCTCCTTGAACAGGTCCATCACATCCCTTGTAAGTAGTATTCTCAAGAATTTTATTCTTTTTGTACAATTGTGAATGTGAGTTCACTCATGATTTGGCTCTCTGTCTATTATTGGTGTATAGAAATGCTTGTGATTTTTGCACATTGATTTTGTATCTTGAAACTTTTCTGAAGTTGCTTATCAGCTCAAGGAGTTTTTGAGCTGAGATGATAGGGTTTTCTAAATAGACAGTCATGTGATCTGCAAACAGAGACAATTTGACTTCCTCTCTTTTTATTTGAATACCTTTTATTTCCTTTTCTTGCCTGATTGTGGTGGGCAGACCTTCCAGTACTATGTCGAATAGGAGTGGTGAGAGAGGGCATCCTTGTCTTGTGCTGGTTTTCAAAGGGAGTGCTTCCAGCTTTTGTCTATTCAGTATGATATTGGCTGTGGGTTTGTCATAAATAGCTCTTATTATTTTGAGATACAGTCCATCAGAACCTACGTTATTGAGTGTTTTTAGCTTGAGTTGGTGCTGAATTTTCTTGAAGGCCTTTCTACATCTATTGAGATAATCAAGTGGTTTTTGTCATTGGTTCTGTTCATGTGATGGATTACATTTATTAATTTGCGTATGTTGAAACAGACTCACATCCCAGGGATCAAGCCTACTTGATTGT
>NW_022450905.1:0-1393 GCF_009761245.1 Sapajus apella
AGCTTGACAACCATTCTGCTAGATAGCTGCGTTTTTGTTTCAGAGCAAGATGTTTCTGATTACGGCCTACAGGCCTTTTCACACTGGAATATCCAAACGCTGCTTTTAGAAGAAACGTGTTTCTAACTCGCTGAATCTAAACATAGATGCAACTTCCTAAGGTGAACGAACACAACGCAGAGCAGTTTGAACTAGACGTTTCTCCTGGGTTTTAAACGCAGTCTTACTGGTAGTTATCATATGCCTGTATATGGCGGGAAATAAATGTTTCCAGATTCTCGAAGCAAAGGATTTCTGAACTGCTGCAAACACACATCAGTTTAAGTCTGTAAGTTGATTGTGCAGCTCGACAACCATTCTGCTAGATAGCTGCGTTTTTCTTTTAGAGCAAGATGTTTCTGATTACAACCTATAGGCTCTTTCACACTGGAATATCCAAACCCTGCTTTTAGGAGAAACGTGTTTCTAACTTGCTGAATCTAAACAAAGACGCAAATTCCTAAGGTGAACGAACACAAAGCAGAGCATTTTGAACTAGACGTTTCTTCTCTGTTTTAAACGCAGTCTTACTGCTATGTCTTAAATACCTGGGTAAGGCTGGAAATGTCTGTTTCCAGATTCCCCAAAGAAAAGATTTCAGAACCTCTGCACACACACATTAATTTAACTCCATAAGATGATTTTACAGCTTGACAACCATTCTGCTAGATAGCTGCATTGTTGTTTTAGAGCAAGATATTTCTAATTACAGCCTTTAGTCTCAGTCACTCTGGAACATCCAAACGCAGATTTTAGAGGAAACGTTTTTCTAACTCGCTGAATCTAAACATAGATGCAACTTCCTAAGGGGAACGAACACAAAGCAGAGCGGTTGGAACTACATGTGTCTCCTGTGTTTTAAACGCAGTCTGACTGGTAGTTCTTATAAGCCTGTATATGGCTGGAAATATCTGTTTCCAGATTCTCCAATGAAAGGATTTCTGAAGTATTGCACAAAGACGGCAGTTTATCTCTGTAAGAAGACTGTACAGCTTGACAACCATTCTGCTAGATAGCTGCGTTTTTGTTTTAGAGCAAGATATTTCTCATTACGGCCTTTAGTGTAAGTCATTCTGGAATATCCAAACGCAGCTTTTAAAAGAAACCTGTTTCTAACTCGCTGAATCTAAGCATAGATGCATCTTCCTAAGGTGAATGAACACAAAGCAGAGCAGTTTGAACTAGACGGTTCTCCTGTGTTTTAAACGCAGTCTTACAGCTACGTCTTATATGCCTGGGTAAGGCTGGAAATATCTGTTTACAGATTACCCAAAGAAAAAATTTCAGAACCTCTGCACACACACATCAATTTAACTCCTTAAGATGATTTTACAGCTTGACAACCATTCTGCTA
>NW_022450906.1:0-1393 GCF_009761245.1 Sapajus apella
AAATGATTCTCCTGCCTCAGCCTGCTGAGTAGCTGGGATGCAGGAGCTCCCCACCATGCCCAACTAAGTTTTGTATTTTTTTGTAGAGACAGAGTTTCACAATTTTGGCCAGGCTGGTCTCGATACCCTAACCTCAGATGATCTACCCAGCTCAGCCTCCCAAAGTCCTGGGATTAGAGGGATGAGCCACTGAGCTGGCTTAGCACTTTCTTACATTATTAAATAGCCTAACCTAGATGGGGACAGTGGCTCATGCCTGTAATCTCAACAACTCTGAAAGCCAAGGTGAGAAGACTGCTTCAACCTAGGAGTTCAAGACCGGTCTGGGCAACATAGCGAGCCCACCCCTCATCTCTACAAAAATACAAAAATTAGGCCAGGCGTGCACAGTACCTGGCTAATTTTTATATCTTTTGTAGAGATGGGGTTTTGTCATGTCCAGGCTGGACATGACAAACTCCTGAGCCCAATCCATCCTCCCGCCTCAGCCCTTAAAGTGCTGGGATTACAGGGCCCAGGCAGCCTCATGTTTTCTTTAAGCAGTCCCCCACTGTTGCACACTTGGATAGTTGTCTTTTTTTGTTCTTTTAGGCAGGGTTTACCTCAGTCTCACAGATTGGAGTGCTGTGGTGGGATCATAGCTCATTGCAGCCTTGAAGCTTGGTGTTCAAGTAGTTGGGAGGTTGAGGTGAGACTACAGATATAGGGTCACACCATGTTGCCCACGCTGCTCTTGAACTCCTGGACTGAAGGGATCCCCCCTCAGCTGCACCTGGACATCGTTTTCTATTTTTGACCCACATAAACACTGTACTGGGTCAGAGTTTGTCAACTGCCTTTCTTCAGCCAGGAATACACAGGGCCTAGGTGAGATACTGCAGTTACCAGGCTTCACTCTGAGGAGAAGACAGCCCATCTCCAGGTCCTGTACTGCCCCTGTGACTTCACTGAAAACCCACCCCTGTGATGTCACAGAGTCCCTGCTTCAGATGGAGCCAATCAGAACTCTCAAAGAAAATGTCAGTTGCATGCCAGTCAGATGCAGGCAGTGTTCATGTTTCAAAAGCTAACACTGGCATGACTGACTCAATGTTGGACCCAGAAACATTAAAAAGTGAAAGATAAAAATACATAAAATAGGCTGTGCATGATGGCTCACACCTGTAATCCCAGTACTTTCAGAGGCCAGGGCAGGTAAATCACAAGATCAGGATTTCGAGACCAGCCTGCCCAATAAGGAGGCTGAGGAAGGATAACTGCTTGAACCCAGGAGGCAGAGACTGCAGTCAGCCGAGACCACACCACTGCACTCAGGCTGGCTGACAAGAGTGAAAACTTTGTTTTTTAAAAAAAAATCCTTTGGGAAGTCCTTCTACATAAGATCTTCAACATG
>NW_022450907.1:0-1393 GCF_009761245.1 Sapajus apella
GCAGTTTGGTGTGGCCCTCACGCAGCCTCCGTGTTCCTGCTCACACTGCTTGCCCAGTCAGGAGCAGCCTTCCAGCTCCGCCTGAGTGCAACAAACTCCCATGTGACACCTCCCCGCTTCATCCTTCTCTTCCACAGCCTCCTGTTTATTCCCAGGAGATTCTGTCGCCTCCTTCTGCACCCTGGGTCCCCTCACTTGTGCTTCCATTAGTGGTGGCCAGAAGCTCTGTGCCCTTCAGTGTGGATCTCTCTGCCATAGGACACAGAGGCCCTGCAAGCCAGGGAGGGGTCTCATCCCTCACAGAGCGGGCCATAGGGCCCAGGTTCCACACACGCCTGCAAACTGGTATTTCTGGCTCCTACAATCTCTGGTTGGGCACAGTGGCTCATGCTTGTAAACTCAGCACTTTGGGAGGCCAAAGTGGGCAGATGGGATGAATCCAGGAGCTTGAGACCAGCCTGAGCAACATGGTAAAATACGGTCTCCACAAAAAGTAAAAAAATAAAAAGAGAAAGAAGAAAAATAGCCAAGTGTGGTGTTGCACACCTGCAGTCCCAGCTACTCTGGAGGCTGAGGTGGAAGGATCACTGGAGCCCTGGAGGTAGAGGTTGCAGTGAGCCAGGATTGCACCACTGCACTCCAGCCTGCGTGACAGAGTGAAACTCTGTTCCCCTCACCCAAGAATAAAAATCTCCTTCCTCATCTACTTAAGATACCTACTGCCAACGTCATGATGAGGAAATAATGCAACTGACTTGTACTCTCAGAAACTTGAGCAAAGTGACCACATCCTCAGCCAGTGCTACCCTTGTATTGCAAAGTCCTGCAGTACAATCTGTGACATTTCTATTTATTCAAAAAAGGAAAGATGTATCCATTTTGCAAGTCAGTTCATACTGTTCAGATAAACATAGCAAGTGGTATGTGTGGAGATGATGGTTGAAGTCCCAGAGGCCACATGGGTAGAGAAGCTGGCTGAGGTCCCAGAGGAGTCAGTTCAGATAGCAGAGGCCCATCACGTGGAGGAGGGGGCGGATGTACTGGAAGAGATCCTGGTGGAGGAGATGGCTGAAGTTTCAGGGGCCATGAGTGGAGATTATTGACATAGCAGAGGAGATTCATGTGAACGTCGTAGTTGATGGGCCAGAGGCCACTCAGGCAGAAGAGATGGCTGAAGATCCAGAGGTTACTAAGTGGAGAAGTAGTCGGAGGTCCCAGAGGCCTCACAGCACAAAAAGATGGATGAGGTCCCGAAGGAAAGAGAGTTACAAAAGATGAATGAGGTCCTGGAGGACAGGCACATGTAGGAGTGAATGAGGTACCCAAAGACAGACACATGTAACAAATGGATGAGGTCCCAGAGGACCAACAGCTGCAGGAGATGGATGAGGTC
>NW_022450908.1:0-1393 GCF_009761245.1 Sapajus apella
AGCTTGACAACCATTCTGCTAGATAGCTGCGTTTTTGTTTCAGAGCAAGATGTTTCTGATTACGGCCTACAGGCCTTTTCACACTGGAATATCCAAACGCTGCTTTTAGAAGAAACGTGTTTCTAACTCGCTGAATCTAAACATAGATGCAACTTCCTAAGGTGAACGAACACAACGCAGAGCAGTTTGAACTAGACGTTTCTCCTGGGTTTTAAACACAGTCTTACTGGTAGTTATCATATGCCTGTATATGGCGGGAAATATCTGTTTCCAGATTCTCGAAGCAAAGGATTTCTGAACTGCTGCAAACACACATCAGTTTAAGTCTGTAAGTTGATTGTGCAGCTCGACAACCATTCTGCTAGATAGCTGCGTTTTTCTTTTAGAGCAAGATGTTTCTGATTACAACCTATAGGCTCTTTCACACTGGAATATCCAAACCCTGCTTTTAGGAGAAACGTGTTTCTAACTTGCTGAATCTAAACAAAGACGCAAATTCCTAAGGTGAACGAACACAAAGCAGAGCATTTTGAACTAGACGTTTCTTCTCTGTTTTAAACGCAGTCTTACTGCTATGTCTTAAATACCTGGGTAAGGCTGGAAATGTCTGTTTCCAGATTCCCCAAAGAAAAGATTTCAGAACCTCTGCACACACACATTAATTTAACTCCATAAGATGATTTTACAGCTTGACAACCATTCTGCTAGATAGCTGCATTGTTGTTTTAGAGCAAGATATTTCTAATTACAGCCTTTAGTCTCAGTCACTCTGGAACATCCAAACGCAGATTTTAGAGGAAACGTTTTTCTAACTCGCTGAATCTAAACATAGATGCAACTTCCTAAGGGGAACGAACACAAAGCAGAGCGGTTGGAACTACATGTGTCTCCTGTGTTTTAAACGCAGTCTGACTGGTAGTTCTTATAAGCCTGTATATGGCTGGAAATATCTGTTTCCAGATTCTCCAATGAAAGGATTTCTGAAGTATTGCACAAAGACGGCAGTTTATCTCTGTAAGAAGACTGTACAGCTTGACAACCATTCTGCTAGATAGCTGCGTTTTTGTTTTAGAGCAAGATATTTCTCATTACGGCCTTTAGTGTAAGTCATTCTGGAATATCCAAACGCAGCTTTTAAAAGAAACCTGTTTCTAACTCGCTGAATCTAAGCATAGATGCATCTTCCTAAGGTGAATGAACACAAAGCAGAGCAGTTTGAACTAGACGGTTCTCCTGTGTTTTAAACGCAGTCTTACAGCTACGTCTTATATGCCTGGGTAAGGCTGGAAATATCTGTTTACAGATTACCCAAAGAAAAAATTTCAGAACCTCTGCACACACACATCAATTTAACTCCTTAAGATGATTTTACAGCTTGACAACCATTCTGCTA
>NW_022450909.1:0-1393 GCF_009761245.1 Sapajus apella
CATTTGTCTATCACCATGATCTTGATACCAGGACTGTTCCACCATTTTTCTACCACCATGATTGTGGTACCAGGACTGTTCCACTATTTGTCTATGACCATGATCTTGATACCAGGACTCTTCCACCATTTGTCTTATCACCATGATCATGATACCAGGACTGTTCCACCATTTGTCTATCACCATGATCGTGGTACCAGGACTGTTCACCATTTGTCTATCACCATGATCTTGATACCAGGACTGTTCCACCATTTGTCTACCACCATTACTGTGATACCAGGACTGTTAAACCATTTATCTATCACCATGATCGTGATACCAGGACTGTTCCACCATTTGTCTACCACCATGATCGTGGTACCAGGACTGTTCCACCATTTGTGTTATCACCATGATTGTGATACAAGGACTGTTCCACCATTTGTCTACCACCATGATCATGGTAACAGGACTGTTCCACCCTTTGTCTATGACCATGATCTTGATACCAGGACTGTTCCACCATTTGTCTATCGCCATGATCGTGGTACCAGGACTGTTCCACCATTTGTCTTATCACCATGATCGTGATACCAGGACTGTTCCACCATTTGTCTACCACCATGACTGTGATACCAGGACTGTTCCACCATTTGCCTATCACCATGATCGTGGTACCAGGACTGTTCCACCATTTGTCTATCACCATGATCATGGTATCAGTACTTTTCCACTATTTTTCTATCACCATGATCGTGATACCAGGACTGTTCCACCATTTGCCTACCACCATGATCGTGGTACCAGGACTGTTCCACCATTTGTCTGTCATCATGATCATGATGCCAGGACTGTTCCACCATTTATCTATCACCATGATTGTGATACCAGATCTGTACCTTTCAGAGACACCTTATTGCTACTGAAGTAATTGCAAAAATCCTGTTTAAAAGTATTAATATCTAGTGATCAAATTATCATTTCCTAAACATTTTATTCATTAATCATCACTGGCAGTGTCAATTATTATATTTATATCTCTACACTAGAAATTTTCAATTTTTACCGTATCTTTGCTTTTCCTAGTTTCTGTTGTTGGAAAAACAATTCCCGGCCTGCATTTTCATTTTTCCCAAAGTTAATTTTAATCTATACTATTAAAAGTTTTTCTCTTAAGATAAGACTGTCAGCACATAAGGCCACAGCAAAACAGAGCATTCACTGATTTTGAAGCCTTTATTAATTTCTGGGCTGACAAGAGACGTAGTTTACTTATTTAGCTGCTAATATCTATTTAAGTGAGTAGCCAGGGAAATGTCTAACAGGCTGATGATATGCAAAGACCAGGCCGTTCTCTTTGAGTATTTTAAACTATTTCAAAAGAGAGGAGAATATGTAGCTTCCACATATG
>NW_022450910.1:0-1393 GCF_009761245.1 Sapajus apella
AGTGATCCTCCCACTTTAGCCTCCCGAGGAGCTGGGACTACAGGCGGACACCGCTACACCTGGAAAATTTTTTGATTTTTTTTTTTTAGAGGTGAGGTCTTGCTATGTTGCCCAGGCTGCTCTCCAACTCCTGGGCTCAAGCAATCCTCCCACCTCGACCTCCCAAAGTGCTGGGATTACAGGCATGGTCACTCCAGCTTCTTTTCTTCCCAATGCCACATTAAGTTTTTAGTGGCTGGGTCAAGAGTCCCGGGAGTCTTCTGACTCCTACTTCAGTGTTTTCCCTGCTAGGCTACAGCCATTGTGATTCCTGGCAGTTGTCTGACAGTGGACTGAGATGGATTATTTGGGCGTGAAGCACAAACAGAGGAGCCATCTCTTAGGAGCCAATCCCCAACATTCTGATGGGGCCAGCATGTATTCTGGGGAAATGTTCCATAGCTCCCATCCACGACCAGTGAATAGGAATTAGGTGCCAGGCATGGTGGCTCATGCCTGTAATTCCAGCACTTTAGGAGGCCAAGGCAGACAGATAACCTGAGATCAGCAGGTTAAGACCAACCTGGCCAACATGGTGAAACCCCGTCTCTACTAAAAAAACACAAAAATTAGCCAGGCATGGTGGCTGGTGCCTATAATTCCAGCTACTCGGGAGGCTGAAGCAGCAGAATCGCTTGAACGCAGGAGGCTGAGGTTGCAGTGCGCTGAGATTGCGTCATTGTACTCCAGCCGGGGTGACAAAACAACACTCAGCCTAAAAAAAAAAAAAAGAAAAGCTGGGCATTGGCCAGGTGAAGTGCGGTGCCTCAACCCTGTAATGCCAGCACTTTGGGAGGCTGTGGCAGGCAGATCACTTGAGGTCAGGAGTTCCAGACCAACCTGACCAACATGGTGAAAGCCCATCTCTACTGAAAATATGAAAATGAGCTGGGTGTGGTAGCAGGCAACCCATCATTCCACCTGCTCAGCGTGCTAAGGCAGGAGAATTGCATTAACCTAGGAGGTGGAGGTTACAATGAGCCGGGATACTGCCACTGCACTCCAGCCTGGGCGACAGAGTGAGACTTCATCTCAAAAAAGAAAAAAAGATGGGTGTGGTGATGTATGGTCTCACTACTCAGGAGACAGAGGTGTGCAGATCGCTTGAGCCCAGGAGTTTGAGTCTTCAAGGAGCTATGGTGGAGTCACTGCACTCCAGCCTATGTGACAAAATGGGACCCCTATTTCTAAAAAACTAATTTAAACAATTAACAGAGTAAGAGAGACAATAGGATAGTATTCATCACCAATAAGAGATCAATCACATCACCAACTGAATCTTGCCAACACGATCAAACTCTAATCTGATGGGGCGAGCATCAATCCAGCTGCAAATATGCCACAAATACAAAAG
>NW_022450911.1:0-1392 GCF_009761245.1 Sapajus apella
CTTTTAGAAGAAACGCGTTTCTAACTCGCTGAATCTAAACATAGATGCAAGTTCATAAGGTGAACGCACACACAGCAGAGCAGTTTGAAAGAGACGTTTCACCTGTGGTTTAGACGCAATCTTATCACTAATTCTTATGTGTCTGTGTATGGCTGGAAATATCTCTTTCTAGATTCTCCAAAGAAAGTGTTTCTGAATTGCTATATTCACACATCTGTTTATCTCTGTAAGTTGAATATACACCTTGACAATCATTCTGCTAGGTAGCTCCGTTTCTGTTTTAGAGCCAGGTATTTCTCATTACACCCTACACTACCTTTCACTCAGGAATATCCAAACGCAGTTTTTAGAAGAAACGTGTTTCTAACTCGCTGAATCTAAACATAGATTCAGCTTCCTAAGGTGAGCAAACACACAATGGAGCCATTTGAAAGATACATTTCTCCTATGGTTTAGACGCGATCTTACCGCTAATTCTTATGTGTCTGTATATGGCTGGAAATATCTCTTTCTAGATTCTCCAAAAAAAGGGTTTCTGAACTCCTACATTCAGACATCAGTTTAACTCTGTAGGTTGAATATACACCTTGACAATCATTCTGCTAGATAGCTCCATTTTTGTTTTAGAGCCAGATATTTCTCATTACACCCTACACTCACATTCACTCAGGAATATCCAAACGCAGCTTTTAGAAGAAACGTGTTTCTAACTCGCTGAATATAAACATAGATGCAACTTCCTAAGGTGAACGAACACACAGCAGAGTACTTTGAAAGAGACGTTTCTCCTGTGGTTCAGATGTGATCTTACTGCTAATGTTTATGGGCCTGTATATGGCTGTAAATATCTCTTTCTATATTCTCCAAAGAAAGAGTTTCTGAACTGCACCATTCATATATCTGTTTACCTCTGTACGTTGAATATACACCTTGACAATCATTCTGCTAGATAGCTCCGTTTTTGTTTTAGAGCCAGATATTTCTCATTACACACTATACTCCTATTCCCTCAGGAACATCCAAACGCAGCTTTTGGAAGAAACGTGTTTCTAACTTCCTAATTCTAAACATAGATGCAGCTTCCTAAGGTGAACGAACACACCACAGAGCAGTTTGAAAGATTCGTTTCTTCTGTGGTTTAGACGCGATCTTACCGCTAATTCTTATGTGTCTGTACATGGCTGGAAATATCTCTTTCTAGATTCTCCAAAGAAAGGGTTTCTGAACTGCAACATTCACATATCTGTTTAACTCTGTAAGTTGAATATACACTTAGACAATCATTCTGCTGGAAAGATCCATTTTTGTTTTAGGGCCAGATATATCTCATTACACACTATACTCTCATTAACTCAGGAATATACAAACGCATCTTTTAGAGGAAACATGTTT
>NW_022450912.1:0-1392 GCF_009761245.1 Sapajus apella
CATTCCTTTCATTCCCAGTTCTGAGACTGGGCTCCAGCCACCCGTGCGGTGAAACAGGAGAGACTGAAAAGGAGGCACCAAGGCCATGGTAGGGACCCTCCGACAGTTCTACATCCTGATGACCTTCAGCTGGACCTGGGCTCCCCAAGTCTCTCTTATCACTCCAGCAGTCCAGTGTGAGGGGGGACTCTTCATGCAAAGCAGCCACCTCCCCAGGAGTGTCCAAGCCCCACCTGGGCCCTGACTCTGACCCCGGTCTTGAAAGCGGACCCTGGAAGGAAGGTGGAAATGTGTGGGTCTGTTCTGTGGCTCCCCAGGGACCTGTGGTTACTCAGCTGCTAACCCTAGGGGGAAAGGGCAGGGGGCTTCAGCCCAGGACTAGCATGTGGCTCCCAGATGGGATCCACAGCACAGGCCTAGGGGACAGGCCACAGCACCCCCTGCTGCCCAAGGCTGAGGTAGGCCCAAGTAACTGTCTCCATTGCACACTGTTCTCTCCCAGTAGGATGAAGCCGGGCCATGTCCAGGCCAGTAAGCACCTGAGTCTCAGGTCTCCACATAGCCCTTCTCCCCCTGGACCTGCTCAGCTCATGGTGTGGCTTACAGGGCAGTCCTGGGAGCTTGGTCTCCCTGAGCAACCTTCCCTGGGGGCTGCAAAGCAGGAAGCCCAGGGGGACAGGGCAGCACCTCCCTCTGAGGTACTGAGAGGTACTCTCTCTTTTCTCTCTTTGGGCCGATCAGAGCCTGCTCCCAGAGGCCCTGCCTCCCCCTCTGAACCCTCACTCCTTCTCAGTCCCTTACTGACAAATGGCACAAAGATACACCAGATAGATAGATAGATAGATGGAATATTTGTCAACCTCAGGCATAAATTCTAGGATGATGAAAACACCAAGTGCAATTAACTGATTGTTTTTTAGCCCCTGCTCTTCCGTAGCAACCCCGGTGCCTCCTGGCCCTGACGCTCTCTCATAATCAGGCCCTTTACTGGCATCAGTCTGTCCCAAGCATGTCTCTGCCAGTCTGGCCTCCAGACAGGGTGTTCTGAAATCCACAAACCCCTGAGGAACTCTGGCCTCCAGTATCTAAGCTTTCATCTCTAATAGTAAGGGAATGGCTTCGTATTGATCCCATTTTCTCTTTCAAACAACTTTACTGAGAAGGTGTAATCACCATTATCTCCATTTTTCAGGTGAGGTAATAAAGCTCAGAAAGGTTGGGCTGCCCAAGGCCACGTACACAGTAAATGCCAGGACCCAAGCCCAGATGTTTAGTTTATTTAGAAATAGTGTCCCATCTGTCACCCAGGCTGGAATGCAGGGTCATGATCACAGCTCAATTGTAACCTGAAACCCCTGGGCTCATGTGATCCTCCCACCTCACCTCCCAGGT
>NW_022450913.1:0-1392 GCF_009761245.1 Sapajus apella
GGTTTTCAGAAAGATGTCACAATTTAACTTAGAAACTGTTTGTATCAGGCCTGGTGGTGGTCCAATATTCTAGATATTCTGAGACTCTGACTCAATTGTTATCCCAGCATACTCATCTCTCCACTCATTCATTAATCCACCTGTGTATGATCTTCTTATCCATCTATGTTTTCACTAATCCATCCAGTTCACTGATATCTTTTTATCAATCTAATATCAACGTGTTCATAACTTTGTATTTATCTAATTTCAATCCATCCACCATTCATGCATCATCCAGCCACCTTATATCTGCACTCTATCACCCATTCTCTGGGGTGATGAGACTCCAAAACCAACAATCCAGTTATCATCTGTCTGCTAGTTTTCACCCATCGATTCATGTATCCATCCTATTCAACTTACCCCATGTACTGACCACCTCCATCTATGTATCCATTCATGCCAAGTATGTGGAGGTGAGTGTTAGAGGTAGTGATACAGATACGAATTGGACATAGTCCCTCTCACAAGGAACTGTCCAAGCAGAAACGCATTCATGTACTTCGCAGGTTGAGTATGGTGTCAGCGCAGAGGAAAAGCATTCATTACAGTCATCAGGGATGCTTCACAGAGAAGGTGGAGGAGCCAGGGTTTGAAGCCAGACAGGGGAATCTGGGATTTCATGCCTTTAACCCTGACTCCACCTTGTCTTTCTTGAGAAATTCAACTTTGAGGTCATTGTGCCCGTTTTAATAGTGGTAACAGAGACAGAGAAATTTTGTAATTGGCCCATGTCACAGTTCAAATTAGTCACAGAGGCAACACTGTGGGACCCAGAACGCACACTGGAGGGTCTAGAGTATCTTCTGCCACTCCTGCCATCCTCACATATTAGGACTTGGGGACATTTAGGATTGATAGATGGCCATGGCAGTCTCTCATCCCAGGGAAGCCCAGCAGGACAAGCACCCAGAGGTCACAGCACCCAGGGCCATTGAAAATTATTCCTCTTGAAGGAGAAGGGTGTGAATGCCAAGCTCAGGAGTAGCCTGATCGATGGATTCTCTCCTTGGACCTGAGGCTACTCCAGAGTCCCAGGGCCAGCACTATTACTGGACTCTATTTGTGTTTCCATGGATTGAGCCCAATGTGGTCTCGGGGCTTAGATCTCGGTTCAGGCTCTAAGTGACCAAAGTGTTCAAGGAATGAAAACACGACTGTTTTCTAATGCCTGGAAGGAGGCAAATATTCTAGCAATTCTGCATTTGGCATTAGAGGACCCAGATCACAAAGGAAGAGTTGGAAGTTCGGGAAATTCCAGCCCTAAGATTCTATGACATCCTTTTGAGATTTTCTGAGATCTTGTGGAAGTGCTTCCGTGATTACCCACTGCCTCCAGTACACACATAT
>NW_022450914.1:0-1392 GCF_009761245.1 Sapajus apella
ATGATGGTTTGAATTTCTGTGGAATCTGTGGTGATATCCCCTTTATCTTTTTTTATTGCATCAATTTGGTTATTCTCTCTTTTCTTTTTTATTAATCTGGCTAGTGGTCTGTCTATTTTGTTGATCTTTTCAAAAGACCAGCTCCTGGATTTATTGATTTTTTGAAGGGTTTTTTGTGTCTCTATCTCCTTCAGTTCTGCTCTGATCTTAGCTATTTCTTGTCTTCTGCTAGACTTTGAGGTTTTTTGATCTTGCTCCTCTAGCTCTTTCAGTTTTGACGATAGGGTGTCAATTTTTGATCTCTCCTTGCTTCTCATGTGGGCACTTATTGCTATATATTTTCCTCTAGAGACTGCTTTAAATGTGTCCCAGAGATTCTGGTATGTTGTGTCTTCATTCCCGTTGGTTTCGAAGAACATCTTTATTTCTGTCTTCATTTCATTGTTTATCCAGTCAACATTCAAGAGCAAGTTGTTCAGTTTCCATGAAGCTGTGCGGTTCTGGGTTAGTTTTTGAATTCTGAGTTCTAACTTGATTTCACTGTGGTCTGAGAGACTGTTTGTTACGATTTCCATTCTTTTGCATTTGCTGAGGAGTGATTTACTCCCAATTATGTGGTCAATTTTAGAGTAGGTGTGATGTGGTGCTGAGAAGAATGTATATTCTGTGGATTTGGGGTGGAGAGTTCTGTAAATGTCTATTAGGTTTGCTTGGTCCAGGTCTGAGTTCAAGTCCTGGATATCCATGTTAATTTTCTGTCTGGTTGATCTGTCTAATGTTGACAATGGGGTGTTAAAGTCTCCCACTATTATTGTGTGGGAGTCTAAGTCTCTTTGTAAGTCATTAAGAACTTGCCTTATATATCCGGGTGCTCCTGTATTGGGTGCGTATATATTTAGGATCCTTAGCTCTTCTTGTTGCATTGATCCTTTTACCATTATGTAATGTCCCTCTTTGTCTCTTATGATCTTTGTTGCTTTAAAGTCTAATTTATCAGAGATAAGAATTGCAACTCCTGCTTTTTTTTGCTCTCCATTTGCTTGGTAAATCTTCCTCCATCCCTTTATTTTGAGCCTTTGTGTATCCTTGCATGTGAGATGGGTTTCCTGGATACAGCACACCAATGGGTTTTGGCTTTTTATCCAATTTGCCAGTCTGTGTCTTTTGATTGGGGCATTTAGTCCATTTACATTTAGGGTTGGCTAATATTGTTATGTGCGAATTTGATACTGCCATTTTGGTGCTAGCTGGGTGTTTTGCCCTTTAGTTGAGCTGGTACTTGTTGTTCCTTTATATGTGTAGAGCCTCTTTCTGGAGCTCTTGTAGAGCTGGCCTGGTGGTGACAAAATCTCTGAGTACTTGCATGTTCCCAAAGGATTTTATTTTTCCTTC
>NW_022450915.1:0-1392 GCF_009761245.1 Sapajus apella
CATCAAATAATCTGTTTAAATAAATTTAAAGCATTTTAAAAATATAACAGATAAGGTTATAATGTTATGATTACTCTTTTAGGAGAATTTAGAACCACAAAATGACTTCTTTTATAATGCATTTTACCCACAAAAAATAATACCGATTCAACCAGGTGGCTGCCAGTCTTTTAACTCTATGAACTTAACAGTAATCTAATAAAATAGGATATATACATATTTATAAATCCTGACCTCTGTAAGTTGTTTGGTCTTACCTGTGGGTTTTTGAAAAGTGCATATTTTTCTATACGCTCCATAAATATAAGCTTGTTTTGGCTATCTCTTGTCCAATTAAGAAGATTTTCAACCAAGTTTTCATGGTCTTCAAAGATTCTCTCTGTCCCAAAATAAAATATCCATATTTTTTAGTATTCATTAGAATTGCATGAAAGACATGAAACTTTGTGAGGTAGTTAACCTCAGAACCACAGAATCTTAACTGGCATGATAGCCCCTAGAATTATCTGGTCTTCCCTAATTTTCCAAAGAAACATGCCTTAATTATGTTAGGGACATAACCAAGGTCACACAGCTCATATATGGAAGAACCAGGACTAGAATCTAGCTCTTCTGACTTGCAGTACACAGTTCTTCAGCCTTAAACATTTTCCCATCCCACCCTTAAAACAAAACATTAGTTACATTTTATAAGTTTTGATATCAAGTATTGCCAACTGTATTTAGTTCTGGGCATTCAGAACATTTCCAAGATGATTCCTTCTTTGATTCATGGCTGTTGTTTAATCTTAAACATAGATGTATTTTCTAATTTCCAAATTAGAAATGAAAGAACATGTTCTATATACTGAACATATGTTAAAGAACATGTTCTAGATATGGATTCTTTGAAATTTGTTAATGTGCTTTATGTTTCCCCTGAGTCAAATGCTGGTTTAAAGACTTTAGTACAAATTCAAATTAACATAATAATCTTTAGTAAATGCATCAATGTATGTAGTTTGAAGAAAAAAATATTTTCAATACTTTTTATAATGGTTTTGGCCATTATAAAATCTGAAGTGAATTGGAAATGATCTTGTATTCAAAGAACTCTTAAAATACTTCAGAAAATAATAATGTAAAGAAGCCAAATTATGAAAGGTAATTTTATCTAAAAAATATATAAAGATGACTCAAATGCTTTTTTCAACACGCAAACTGATGAAATCACACAAAATTACAATGATATCACTAACCCATTTGTAATTCAGAAATGGTTTCCACCAGTGACCAGTCTAAACTATAACCGCAGTGGGATTTGTCCATCAGGTTGTCCAGTACTTGTCTTACTGTCTGCCTCTCATCCACCATCATTGTTTTAGAACTGTCATCAGACATGTGGACTCTAAT
>NW_022450916.1:0-1392 GCF_009761245.1 Sapajus apella
AAGATGCAATAAAGTGTGACTGATGTTCAAAAGAAAATTTCACAGAATCAGACTTATAAGATGGTCCAGATTTTGTAACGATCAAAATTTAAAATAAGTATGATAAATGTGCCAAAGTATCTCCTGGTGAAAATAGAAAATGTGAACAAATGGGGAGTTTCAGCAGAGATATGGAAATTATTTAAAAAGAAATAGTGAGACCCTTGTCTCTATAAAATTGCTTATAAAAATCAGCCAGGTGACATGGCATGTGCCTGTAATCCTAGTGCTGTGGAAGGCTGAGGCAGGAGGATCAGTTAAGCCCAGGAGCTTGAAGCTGCATTGAGCTATAATCATGCCACTGTACTTCAGCCTAAGTGGCTGAACAAGACCTCATCTCTAAAAAAGTAAAAATAGGCCGGGCGCGGTGGCTCAAGCCTGTAATCCCAGCACTTTGGGAGGCCGAGGGGGGTGGATCATGAGGTCAAGAGATTGAGACCATCCTGGTCAACATGGTGAAACCCCATCTCTACTAAAAATACAAAACATTAGCTGGGCATGGTGGTGCGTGCTTGTAATCCCAGCTACTCAGGAGGCTGAGGCAGGAGAATTGCCTGAACCCAGGAGGCGGAGGTTGCGGTGAGCCAAGATTGCACCATTGCACTCCAGCCTGGGTAACATGAGTGAAACTCCGTCTCAAAAAAAAAAATAAAGTAAAAATAAAAATAAATGAAAATGGGAGGAATAAAAATAGATATATAATATAGAAATGGAGAACTCATTAGATGGACTTAAAAACAGCCTGGATTTAGCAAACAAAAGGCCAATACAATGTATTGTATCCATTTTATTTGTATTCGTTTTATTCGTATCTATACAAAAAAGTAGAAGGAAGTGGGGGAGAAAAACCAGAATACAGCATGTAAAATCTGAGGGACAATATCAAGTGGTCTAACGAGTGTGTAACTGGAGGACGAGAAGAAGAGGAGAGGGGGAATAAGAAAGAAAAAGTCTTGAAGAGGTAATAGCTAAGGATTTGTCAAAATCAATGAAAGAAATCAATTAACAGGTGCAAGAAGCTTGGCACACTGTAAGCATAAAGAATGCAAAGAACACCATACGTAAGTACGGCACAAACTGCCAAAAACTTGCAAAAAATCTTAAAGACAGTCAATGGAAAAGACATACCATACAATAATGGGTGGGTGCAATGGCTCATGCCTGTAATCTCAGCACTTTGAAAGGTCAATGTGGGTGGATCACTTGAGGTCTTGAGTTTGAGACCAGCCTGGCCAACATGGTGAAAACCCGTCTCTACTAAAAATACAAAAATTAGCCAGGTTTGGTGGCAGATGCCTGTAATCCTGGCTACTCAGGAGGCTGGGGCGGGAGAATCATTTTAAATCGGGAGGC
>NW_022450917.1:0-1392 GCF_009761245.1 Sapajus apella
AGATTTGCAACTTTTCTGATATTAAGACATCAGGCCAAAGTGCAAAGATCAGAGAGAACTAAAGGGCTTGCAATTCAAACAATTCTGAAAATGTAAGAAAGGGCTTTGTGTGCCCTTTTGAAAGTTAGGGGTTAAAAAATACATAGAGACGCTATATGCGGATGTTGTGGATGCTCTAAAGATGAAAACGTCAATGGCATCTTAATAATAAGAGGCTTAGAGCACATTTTA
This sequence comes from Sapajus apella, assembly GCF_009761245.1. Taxonomy (NCBI): domain Eukaryota; kingdom Metazoa; phylum Chordata; class Mammalia; order Primates; family Cebidae; genus Sapajus; species Sapajus apella. The sequence goes on from NW_022450917.1 coordinate 232, forward strand.
ACAGCAAATGGTTTCAGATAAATTCTCTTAAAGGACACACATACATCACTTGTATGGATTGATTTATTTACTGTTGTCTAGGCCATCATTTGAATTTATTACATTCCTTTCTAATTATTTTTTATTTGGTTTGGTTATTTTAATCAACAATGATCTATAGGATCATTGAGCAACATTGATCTATAGGAGCAACATTGGATTATGCTGTGCCATGGCCATATAGGGTCGAAACTCACGTGGCCCTTGTCCTAAAAAAACCCTTTGGCTGAGCGAGGAAGGATGTCTGGCCCCAAAGACCCTCTCCTCCTCCTCCATGTGTTCCTAGAATCATGCGCCCGCGCACACACACATAGACACATGCACACTCTTAACATCAATAAGAAGGAAGTGGAAGAATGGTGCTGTTTTTGATGGAAATGTTTGTTTTACTTCTCAAATAAAATATTGTAAAGATATTTACCCAATATTATATTAATTGATACCAGAAAAAACAATGCAGACATCGGTACATTATAAACACCAATAAGTCAGCAGATTTGTCTTTAAGTTGCTTAAATAACTCACAATTCTTTGAGCATTGTTTGCTGAAGGAAAATGATCCCCAGGAAATGACAAAGATCCCAGATCTGAAATGATTTTCTTCTGTTTTACTCCCTACTACTTACTCCAGTAGGGGATCTTGCTAAGGTGAGGTTTGAAAAATGCATACCCAAAAGCACTTTATTCTTACATTACTTGGAGTTTAAGGATTCATACTTTCTTTTTCTAGTCTTAAGCCCAAGGTTTTATTTTTTAGTAAACGAATTTAAAAATAATATTCACCTTCTTTGATGAAACTGTTCACTTCTATTACTTTAAGCCTTTCTTCTGATTTTTAGCCCTATACTAGTGGGTTTTACACCACTATTATCCATAGTTTTACACATTTTCCTACACTTTTATTTTCTCCTTTTTCCACTTTTTTTAAAAAATATGTTTTTCGATGTATTTGCAATTATCTTTAAATTGTTTTTGTCCTGGTAAGGAGTTAGTTTTAAACTTTCTTTAGCAGAATAATTCTTTGATCAAATAAAATCATGCATAGTGTGGTGGGTGCCCACCCTGCCCTGCACAACCACTGTGGAAGTTGATTTTAACATTTACAACTATTTTTGTACCAAA
>NW_022450918.1:0-1391 GCF_009761245.1 Sapajus apella
GACCGGTCCACCTTCCCAGACTGGTCACCTCCCGGACTGGTCCATCTTCCCATACTGGTCACTTTCTGGATTGATCACCTCTCCGGACTGGTCCACCTTCCCAGACTGGTCACCTCTCTGGACTGGTCCACCTTCCCATACTGGTCACCTCCCGGACTGGTCCACCTTCCTAGACTGGTCACCTTCTGGACTGGTCCACCTTCCCAGACTGATCACCTCCCCAGACTGGTTCATCTTCCCAGGCTGGTCACCTTCTGGACTGGTCCACCTTCCCAGACTGGTCACCTCCCCAGACTGGTCCACCATCCCAGACTGATCACCTCCCCGACTGGTCCATCTTCCCAGACTGGTCACCTTCTGGATTGATCACCTCCCCAACTGGTCTACCTTTTCAGATTGGTCGCCTTCCGGACTAGTCCACCTTTCCAGACTGGTCACCTCCCTGGACTGGTCACCTCCCCGGACTGGTCCACCTCCAGGACTGGCCAGTTCCCAGACTGGTCCATCTCCTACACTAGTCACTTCCTGGACTGGTCCACCTCCCCGGACTGTTCACCTCCCAGACTGGTCACCCCTGGACTGGTCACCTCCCTGCATTGGTCATCTCCCAAACTTATCACTTCCCCAACTGGCTCTATCTTCTAGGACTGGTCACTTCCCTGGACTGGTCCACCTCCCTGCACTGGTCACTTCCCCAGACTTGTCACCTCTCAGACCAGTCCATCTCCCCAGACCAGTCTACCTCCCCAACTGGTCCACCTCCCAGAGTAGTTACCGCCCAGACTGGCCACCTCCCAGACTGATCACCTCATGGACTGGTCACCTCCCGGACTGGTCACTTTCTGGATTGATCAACTCCCCAACTGGTCCACCTCCCGTACTGGTCATCTCCAGGACTGGTAACCTCCAGGACTGGTCACCTCCAGGACTGGTCACCTCCCCGGACTGGTCACCTCCCCGGACTGGTCTCCTCCCAGACTGGTCACTTCCCCGACTGGTCCCCTTCCCAGACTGGTCACCTCCCCGACTGGTCCACCTTCCCAGACTGGTCACCCCCTGGACTGGTCCATCTTCTCATACTGGTCACCTTCCGGATTGATCACCTTCCCAACTGGTCCACCTTCCCAGATTGGTCGCCTTCTGGACTGGTCCACCCTCCCAGACTGGGCACCTCCCCAGACTGGTCCGCCTTCCCAGACTCGTCGCCTGCCAGAATGGTCCACCTTCCCAGACTGGTCACCTCCCTGGACTGGTCCACATACCCAGAGTGGTCACCTTCTGGACTGATCCACCTTCCCAGACTGGGCAACTCCACAGACTGGTTCACCTTCCCGGACTCGTCACCTTCTGGACTGGTCCACCTTCCCAGACTGGTCACCTCCCAGACTGGT
>NW_022450919.1:0-1391 GCF_009761245.1 Sapajus apella
GTAAGACTGCGTTTAAAACACAGGAGAAACGTCTATTTCAAACTGCTCTACTTTGTGTTCGTTCACCTGAGGAAGTTGAATCAATGTTTAGATTCAGCGAGTTAGGAACACGTTTCTTCCAAAAACTGGGTTTGGATATTCCAATGTGAAAGGTACTATAGGCTGTATGGAGAATTATCTTGCTCTAAAACAAAAACGCAGCTATATAGCAGAATGGTTGTCAAGCTGTACAATCAGCTTACAGAAGTAAGCTGATGTGTGTGTGCTGCAGTTCAGAAATCCTTTCTTTGGAGAATCTGGAAGCAGATATTTCCAGCCATATACAGGCATATAAGAATTACAAATAAGACGGCGTTTAAATCACAGGAGAAAAGTCTATTTCAAACGGCTCTGCTTTGCGTGCTTTCACCTAAGTAAGTTGCATCTATATTTAGATTCATCGAGTTATAAACACGTTTCTTCTAAAAGCTACGTTTGGATATTCCAGCGTGAATGAGACTTAGGTTGTAATGAGAAATATCTTGTTCTAAAACAAAATCGCAGCTATCTAGCAGCGTGGTTGTCAAGCTATACAATCAACTTACAGAGTTAAGCTCATGTGTGTGTGCAGCAGTTCAGAAATCCTTTCTTTGGAGAATTTGGAAACAGATATTTCCAGGTATATACAGGCATATAAGAACTAGCAGTAAGACTGCGTTTAAAACACACTGGAAACGTCTATTTCAAACTGCTCTGCTTTGTGTTCGTTCATCTTAGGGAGTCGCATTTATGTTTAGATTCAGTGAATTAGAAAGACGTTTCTTCTTAAAGCTGCGTTTGGATATTCCAGAGTGAATGGGAGTATATAATGTAATGAGAAATATCTTGCCCTAAAACAAATACGCAGCTATCCAACAGAATGGTTGTCAAGCTTTGCAATCAACTTACAGAGTTAAACTGATGTGTGGGTGTAGCAGTTCAGAAATCCTTTCTTTAAAGTATCTGGAAACGGATATTTCCAGCCATGTACAGACATATAAGAACTAGAGGCAGGACTGCTATTAAAACACAGGAGAAACGTCTATTTCAAACTGCTCTGCGTTGTGTTGGTTCACATTAGGAAGTGGCATCTATGTTTAGATTCAGCGAGTTAGAAACACGTTTCTTCTAAAAGCAGAATTTTGATATTCCAGAGTGAATGGGAGTATAGTCTGTAATGAGAAATATCTTTCTCTGCAACAAAATCGGAGCTTTCTAAGAGAAAGGTTGTCGAGCTGTGAAACAACTTACAGAGTTAAAATGACGTGAGTGTGCAGCAGTTCAGAAATCCTTTCTTTGGAGAATCTGGAAACAGATATTTCCAGCCATATACAGGCATATAAGAACTAGCAGTAGAACTACGTTTCAACCAC
>NW_022450920.1:0-1391 GCF_009761245.1 Sapajus apella
GACCGGTCCACCTTCCCAGACTGGTCACCTCCCGGACTGGTCCATCTTCCCATACTGGTCACTTTCTGGATTGATCACCTCTCCGGACTGGTGCACCTTCCCAGACTGGTCACCTCTCTGGACTGGTCCACCTTCCCATACTGGTCACCTCCCGGACTGGTCCACCTTCCTAGACTGGTCACCTTCTGGACTGGTCCACCTTCCCAGACTGATCACCTCCCCAGACTGGTTCATCTTCCCAGGCTGGTCACCTTCTGGACTGGTCCACCTTCCCAGACTGGTCACCTCCCCAGACTGGTCCACCATCCCAGACTGATCACCTCCCCGACTGGTCCATCTTCCCAGACTGGTCACCTTCTGGATTGATCACCTCCCCAACTGGTCTACCTTTTCAGATTGGTCGCCTTCCGGACTAGTCCACCTTTCCAGACTGGTCACCTCCCTGGACTGGTCACCTCCCCGGACTGGTCCACCTCCAGGACTGGCCAGTTCCCAGACTGGTCCATCTCCTACACTAGTCACTTCCTGGACTGGTCCACCTCCCCGGACTATTCACCTCCCAGACTGGTCACCCCTGGACTGGTCACCTCCCTGCATTGGTCATCTCCCAAACTTATCACTTCCCCAACTGGCTCTATCTTCTAGGACTGGTCACTTCCCTGGACTGGTCCACCTCCCTGCACTGGTCACTTCCCCAGACTTGTCACCTCTCAGACCAGTCCATCTCCCCAGACCAGTCTACCTCCCCAACTGGTCCACCTCCCAGAGTAGTTACCGCCCAGACTGGTCACCTCCCAGACTGATCACCTCATGGACTGGTCACCTCCCGGACTGGTCACTTTCTGGATTGATCAACTCCCCAACTGGTCCACCTCCCGTACTGGTCATCTCCCGGACTGGTAACCTCCAGGACTGGTAACCTCCAGGACTGGTCACCTCCCCGGACTGGTCACCTCCCCGGACTGGTCTCCTCCCAGACTGGTCACTTCCCCGACTGGTCTCCTTCCCAGACTGGTCACCTCCCCGACTGGTCCACCTTTTCAGACTGGTCACCCCCTGGACTGGTCCATCTTCCCATACTGGTCACCTTCCGGATTGATCACCTTCCCAACTGGTCCACCTTCCCAGATTGGTCGCCTTCTGGACTGGTCCACCCTCCCAGACTGGGCACCTCCCCAGACTGGTCCGCCTTCCCAGACTCGTCGCCTGCCAGAATGGTCCACCTTCCCAGACTGGTCACCTCCCTGGACTGGTCCACATTCCCAGAGTGGTCACCTTCTGGACTGAGCCACCTTCCCAGACTGGGCAACTCCACAGACTGGTTCACCTTCCCGGACTCGTCACCTTCTGGACTGGTCCACCTTCCCAGACTGGTCACCTCCCAGACTGGT
>NW_022450921.1:157-454 GCF_009761245.1 Sapajus apella
AAGTGTGTATTGAAACTTACAGAGTTAAACAGATGTGTGAATGTAGCAGTTGAGAAACCCTTTCTTTGGAAACTTTGGGAAGAGATATTTCCAGCCATATACAGGCTCATAAGAATTAGTGGTAAGATCGATTCTAAACCACAGGAGAGACGCCTGTTTCAAACTTTTCTGCTGTGTGTTCGTTCAACTTAGGAACATGCATCTATGATTTGATTCAGCTTTTTAGAAACACGTTTCTTCTGAAAGGTGCCTTTGGATATTCCTGAGTTAATGGGAGTGTAGGATGTAATGAGAAAT
>NW_022450921.1:554-950 GCF_009761245.1 Sapajus apella
TTCAACTTAGAGAGTTAAACAGATATGTGAATGTAGCAGTTCAGAAACTCTTTCTTTGGAGAATCTGGAAAGAGATATTTCCATTCAGATACAAGCTCATAAGAATTAGCGCTAAGATCGCGTCTAAACTCCAGTAGAAACGTCTGTTTTAAACTTCTCTGCTGTGTGTTCGTTCACCTTAGGAAGTTGCATCTATGTTTAGATTCAGCGAGTTAGAAACACGTTTCTTCTAAAAGCTGCGTTTGTATCTTCTTGAGTCCGTGGGAGTATACGAAGTAAAGAGAAATATCTGGCTATAAAACAAAAACAGGTCTATGTAGCAGAATGATTGTCAAGATGTATATTCACGTTACAGAGTTAAACAGATGTGTGATTGCAGCAGTTGAGAAACACTTT
>NW_022450921.1:1050-1391 GCF_009761245.1 Sapajus apella
TTCTTCTAAAAGCTGCGTTTGTATCTTCTTGAGTCCGTGGGAGTATATGAAGTAAAGAAAAATATCTGGCTATAAAACAAAAACAGGTCTATGTAGCAGAATGATTGTCAAGGTGTATATTCACCTTACAGAGTTAAACAGATGTGTGATTGCAGCAGTTGAGAAACACTTTCTTTGGAGAGTTTGGAAAGAGATATTTCCAGCCATATACAGGCTCATAAGAATAAGCGGCAAGATCGAATCTAAACCACAGGAGAAACGACTGTTTCAATCTTCTCTGCTGTGTGTTCGTCCATCTTAGAAAGTTGCATCTATGATTAGATTCAGCGAGTTACAAACAC
>NW_022450922.1:0-1391 GCF_009761245.1 Sapajus apella
GTAAGACTGCGTTTAAAACACAGGAGAAACGTCTATTTCAAACTGCTCTACTTTGTGTTCGTTCACCTGAGGAAGTTGAATCAATGTTTAGATTCAGCGAGTTAGGAACACGTTTCTTCCAAAAACTGGGTTTGGATATTCCAATGTGAAAGGTACTATAGGCTGTATGGAGAATTATCTTGCTCTAAAACAAAAACGCAGCTATATAGCAGAATGGTTGTCAAGCTGTACAATCAGCTTACAGAAGTAAGCTGATGTGTGTGTGCTGCAGTTCAGAAATCCTTTCTTTGGAGAATCTGGAAGCAGATATTTCCAGCCATATACAGGCATATAAGAATTACAAATAAGACGGCGTTTAAATCACAGGAGAAAAGTCTATTTCAAACGGCTCTGCTTTGCGTGCTTTCACCTAAGTAAGTTGCATCTATATTTAGATTCATCGAGTTATAAACACGTTTCTTCTAAAAGCTACGTTTGGATATTCCAGCGTGAATGAGACTTAGGTTGTAATGAGAAATATCTTGTTCTAAAACAAAATCGCAGCTATCTAGCAGCGTGGTTGTCAAGCTATACAATCAACTTACAGAGTTAAGCTCATGTGTGTGTGCAGCAGTTCAGAAATCCTTTCTTTGGAGAATTTGGAAACAGATATTTCCAGGTATATACAGGCATATAAGAACTAGCAGTAAGACTGCGTTTAAAACACACTGGAAACGTCTATTTCAAACTGCTCTGCTTTGTGTTCGTTCATCTTAGGGAGTCGCATTTATGTTTAGATTCAGTGAATTAGAAAGACGTTTCTTCTTAAAGCTGCGTTTGGATATTCCAGAGTGAATGGGAGTATATAATGTAATGAGAAATATCTTGCCCTAAAACAAATACGCAGCTATCCAACAGAATGGTTGTCAAGCTTTGCAATCAACTTACAGAGTTAAACTGATGTGTGGGTGTAGCAGTTCAGAAATCCTTTCTTTAAAGTATCTGGAAACGGATATTTCCAGCCATGTACAGACATATAAGAACTAGAGGCAGGACTGCTATTAAAACACAGGAGAAACGTCTATTTCAAACTGCTCTGCGTTGTGTTGGTTCACATTAGGAAGTGGCATCTATGTTTAGATTCAGCGAGTTAGAAACACGTTTCTTCTAAAAGCAGAATTTTGATATTCCAGAGTGAATGGGAGTATAGTCTGTAATGAGAAATATCTTTCTCTGCAACAAAATCGGAGCTTTCTAAGAGAAAGGTTGTCGAGCTGTGAAACAACTTACAGAGTTAAAATGACGTGAGTGTGCAGCAGTTCAGAAATCCTTTCTTTGGAGAATCTGGAAACAGATATTTCCAGCCATATACAGGCATATAAGAACTAGCAGTAGAACTACGTTTCAACCAC
>NW_022450923.1:0-1391 GCF_009761245.1 Sapajus apella
GTTGCAGTGGGCAGAGATCATGCCACTGCACTCAAGCTTGGGCAAGAAGATCAGAACTCCATCTCAAAAAACAAAAAAAAAAAGTAATGTGAGTGCTATTTTCTCATTATGATCACAAAGTTCATGTGGAAAAGCTAAGCAATATGAAAAATAGAGTTAAAGTTTTTAAAAATTACCCCACATTGGATCAGCAAACCTTTTTTTTTCTCTTGAGACAGACTAGGTCTTGCTATTGCCCAAGCTGGTGTGCAGTGGCACAATCACAGATGACGGCAGGCTCCATCTCGTGGGCTCACTCTGTGCTCCTGCCTCCGGAGGAGCTGGGACTACAGGTGCACATCCCTACATCCAGTTATTTTTTTTTAAATTGTTTTTGTAGAGGAGCAGTCTCACTATGTTGCCCAGGCTGGTCTCGAACACTTGGCCTCAACTGATCCTCCCACCTCATCCTTCCAAAGTGCTGGAATTACAGACATGACATTATTTGGAGACTGTGTCATTACAGAGGTCATCAAGTTAAAATGGGGCATGAAGGTGGGGCCCTGATCCCATATAACTGGTGTCCTTACTAAAAGGGATGTTTGTTGCCAGTAAAAGAAAAAGAAAGTATAAAATATTGTTTTCTTGAGACATGGTCTTGTTCTGTCACCAAGGCTGGAGTGTAGTGGTGTGGTCATAGCTCACTGCAGCCTCAGTCTCCTTGGTTTACTTGAAGACTTGGTTCCTCCTACCTCAGCCTCCTGAGTAGCTTGGGAACACAGGCACATGCAACCATGCCTGGCAAATTTTTTTTTTTTTTCTGAGATGGATTCTGTATCTGTCCCCCAGTCTGAAGTGCAATGGTGCGATCTCAGCTCACTGTAACCTCTACCTTCTGGGTTCAAGCAGTTCTCCTGCCTCAGCCTCCTGAGTTGTTAGGATTACAGGTGTGCACCACCACACCCAGCTAATTTTTGTATTTTTAATAAAGACAGGGTTTCACCATGTTGGCCATGCTGGTCTGAAACTCCTGAACTCATGATCTGCTACCTCAGCCTCCCAAAGTGCTAGGATTACAGGGATGGCCATGGAGTTTTTGTTCGGGCATGAGCCACTACTCCCAGCCTTTTATTTGTTTAGTAGGTATGGGGTTTCATCCTGTTGACCTGGCTGGCCTCGAACTCTAGACCTGAAGTGATCCTCTCATGCTCCCAAATTACAGGGATTACAGACATGACCCATGGCATCTGGCCTGAGACAGCAAATTTGTCTTGTTCTGAGCCCCTTAGTTTGGGGCACTTTGTTACAGCATCCCCTGCAAAGTTATTTCCAAGGAATGATCCATTACATTGTTTAAAGGACACTGAAGCTCATGCCCTTGGTCATTCATGAATGTGTAATTAGGTTTTGGT
>NW_022450924.1:0-1391 GCF_009761245.1 Sapajus apella
TGATGCTCCATGAGGCCCCAGGTGCCAGCCACTGCGCTGTCAAAGTGTGAGGCAAGGGACAGGGCATCGTCTGTGGGGGCAGTGGTCAGCCAGGCCTGGTGACTCTACTTGGTGGACAGATGATCCTACTCCTGCCACCCCCGATGGATCCACGGCCTCTGTGGCTGTTTGTCCTGCTGATGCTCCAGTGTCTGCCCCAGCATCCCAGCCTAGGCCCAGTGCCACTGAAGACAGGCTTGGTCCCTGGGGACCCAGGAGTCCTACAGGACTCACTCAGCTGCCCCCAGGAGTCCCCAGACCCTCATTCTTATCAAGAACCTAGGAGCCCTACCCCCTAGCCCTCCATCATCATCCATAGATGATTATTTGCTGCTGTTATCATTATCGCTGCCTTTAGTGGCCAAGGACCTTGCAAGGTGACAGCTCTGGAAGAAAAAATGTTCTTGTGATGTGATGGCACTCGGTACACAGGCGCTCAACAGGTTGCTTCCCCTATCCTCACACAGCCTTTGGCACAGCCATTAACACTTCCATTGTGTGTAAGGAAACCAGCCCAGGGTCACACAGCTGGTCTCCAATCTAAGGTGCCTTGCTCTGCCTCCATGAGGGACCTGCCTCCAAGGGAGGTTGACTCTGGCTTTCGGGAGCATTTCCTGGGCTGCATGAATCACATCCCCTGTTTGAGCCCCAAATTCTGCTCACATGTCCTTCCTTTCCCTGTCTCTGCTTGGGCTATATTCAAAGTGACCCCAGCAACTCTTCATAGACATCATGGTACTCTCTGCCATTCACTTTTGGGCTAATCTGACTTCAACACCCACTTACTTGGTCTCTTGTTTTACAACCAAGACAACCCAAATCTGGGGCTCTTTATGCAGGTGACAGCATATGAATAGAATTGAATGTCATAGTTGTGTTACCCTGTTTTTGGTTTTCCTTGTGTCTCAGGGTTGTTTTTCTATTTATGGTAAAGGCATTGGCTTTCCATTTGTAGCATGAATAGAGTATTTGCAGTTTACAATAACTTTATGTCATAGTAAATTGTAAGGACATTTAAAGCAGTGGTTTACAGCTGCGAGAGGCCTGAGTACATTTGAGCACAGTCTGTGTGATTAGGCAGAGGCAGGCCTTTGGGAAATTTAGCTGATGATGGGTCCAAGAAAGATAATGGACAGTGGGGGTCTGACCTGGTTGCCAGACCCCTGGGTCCTGCTCACCAGCTTAGCACTCCCTAGCCATCACTTATGATGCTGCCAAACCCTCTGGGTATTGTGGTCAAATCCCCCAGGAGAGAGGCTGATGAACTTTGTCTCTTGAAATGCACAGATTCCTTGGACATTCCTGAGAGCTCAACCATGAGAGTCAACTTGGTTTTCTCCCCTTCATTAGGG
>NW_022450925.1:0-1391 GCF_009761245.1 Sapajus apella
AAGTAGGCGGGTACGGTGGCTCAGGCCTGTAATCCCAGCACTTTGGGAGGCCGAGGTGGGTGGATCACAAGGTCAGGAGTTCGAGACCAGCCTGGCCAACATGGTAAAACCCTGTCTCTACTAAAAATACAAAAATTAGCTGAGTGTGGTAGTGGGCACCTGTAGTCCCAGCTACTCAGGAGGCTGAGGCAGGAGAATTGCTTGAACGCAGAATTGCTTGAACCCAGGAGGCAGAGGTTGTAGTGAGCCGAGGTGGCGCCACTGCACTCCAACCTGAGTGACAGAGTGAGACTCTGCCTCAAAAAAGTGGCGGGGCTCGGTGGCTTACACCTGTAATTCCAGCACTTTGGGAGGCCGAGGCAGGCAGATAACGAGGTCAGGAGATGGAGACCATCCTGGTCAACATGGTGAAACCCCCTCTCTACTAAAATACAAAAAAATTAGCTGGGCGTGGTGGCACATGCCTGTAATCCCAGCTACTCAGGAGGCTGATGCAGGGGGTATCGCGTGAACCCGGGAGTTGGAGGCTGCAGTGAGCTGAGATTGAGCCACTGCACTCCAGCCTGATGACAGCGAGACTTCATCTTCAAAAAAAAAAAAAAAAGCTAATTAAAAATTGCAAATGTGCCTGCCTATACATTTTCATTTCTGTTGGGCTGTGGCTGTTAGCACACTTTTATAATTGTAGCTTTGAAGGTCTGTCTAGTTTACAGTTTAAACAAGGAGTTACCAGAGCAACCTGTCAAACAGACACCCGAGTGGCTAGCTCATTTCTGTGTTACACTGGCCAAGCTCTTGCCTTCTATTCCTAGAGCATAGAAACCCGTTCAGCATCTCTGTCTTTGGGCAGAAAGATACAACAAGTATCTGAAAATGCTCTAAGACAGCAAACTGGAAATCAACCAAGACTTTTCCCCAGGGGGAGGATTTTCCCTGGCTTATTTTGTGAACTTGTACTGGAAAGAAATAAGGATTTCTCCATTGTCATATAGACTTTTTTTTTTTTTTTTTTTTTTTTTTTTTTGGAGATGGAGTCTCCCTCTGTTGCCCAGACTGGAGTACAGTGGTGCGATCTCGGCTCAGTGCAACCTCCGCCTCCTGGGCTCAAGCGATTCTCGTGCCTCAGCCTTCCAATTAGCTTGGATTACAGGTGCCCACCACCATGCCCAGCTAATTTTTTGTAATTTTAGTAGAGACAACTCCTGACCTCAAGTTATCCGCCCGCCTTGGCTTCCCAAACTGCTAGGTTAAAAGCATGTACCACGGCTCCCAGCATTTCTTCCTGTTAAAAGTGAAATAAATCTTACCATGGATCTGTTCTCAAGATGAGAGACCTCTCTGGCCTGTTTGTTTGTTTGTTTGTTTGAGACAGAGTTATTGCTCTGTTGCCC
>NW_022450926.1:0-1390 GCF_009761245.1 Sapajus apella
GGAGAGGCCACTGCCAGGCACTAGCTGGGCCTGTCAGGGCCACCAGGAGGCAGACGGAAGGCCCAGAAAGGCCCATGTGAGGAAGTTTCAGACCAACAGGAAAGGCCGCTGGGAGGTGGCCAGGAGTCCAGCTGAAAGAGGCTGTGGGGAGGTAGGACGTGTGCCTGCGGGCATGGCCAGGAGGAAAAGACCTGCTGGGGAGGCCTCCAGGAGGAAGGCAGAGTCTGAGCCTCCTGAAGAGGCTGACAGGGGGTAGGAGCTGGGCCCGCTGGGAGGCAGGAGCTCGCCCTGGAAGGACGTCCATGTGAGGACGTTTTGCACCCATGAGGGGCCACCTGGAGGGCAGGAGCTGAGCCTGGAAGGCCGACTTCAGGACCCGATGCTTGGGCCAGCTGAAGCCGGAGGGAGGAGGCTGGAGCCAAGCCAGGAAAAGCCAACTTGAGGATGTTTGGGGCCTGGAGAAGCCCTGGGAGGGGAGGAGGCAACCCTGTACAGGCCACTGTGAGGCCTGGGCTGCATGTGCCTACAGGGCCTGAGTCAAGGGCCTGAGCTTTTGGGCCTACAGAGGCCATTGGTAGGTGGGCAGGAGCAGAGTCCACAGAGGTTGCTTTGAAGCGAGGCAGGAAGGTAGGCATGTAGATGCAGCCTGGAGAAGAGCTGGGCCCTGAGAGGCAGATGTGAAGATGTTCTGGGCCCGGACAGGATGCCAGAAAGCCAAAGTTGAGCCCGGGAGGGCCGAGGGGAGGCACTGGCTTGGCCTGAGGGGGCCCTTGCAAGGCCAGGGACTGGGCCTGTAGATTCAGACTGCCACAGAGGGAGGAGCTGGGCTTCAGCGGAGGCCACGAGCTGAGCCTGGAGGGTCCACTGGGAGGCAGATGCGGAGGCCGGACTTGGAGGGGCCTAGCACAGGCAGAAGTGTGACCTGGGGAGGCCAGACCTGGAGAGGAAACTGTGGGCCTTGACAGGCTGCTGGGAGACAGGAGCTTTCCCCGGAGAGTCCCTGAGAGGTAAGAGTTGGGCCCAGACAGGCCGGTTCGAGAGAGGACCCAGGCCTAGCTAGGCTTGACACCAGTGCCAGGGAAAACCTGGTTCCAGAGAGGTTTGCCAGAGGCACGAGCTGGGCCCCAGCCAGCCAGTGTGAGGGTGGCCCTGGGCCTGTGGACTCAGTTGGAAGGCAGGCAGCAAGAACTTGGCCTGGGGAAGCCGCCGGCAGGCAGCAGCTGGTCCTGGGGAGGCTGTGGAAAGTCCAGAGCTGGGCCCGGAGAGGTCACTGGCAGGTGGTAGCTGGGCCTGTCAGGGCCACTGGGAGGCAGACGGTAGGCCTTGAAAGACTCACGTGAGGAAGCTTTGAGCCAACAGAGGAAAGGCCGCCGGGAGCTGGCCAGGAGCC
>NW_022450927.1:0-1390 GCF_009761245.1 Sapajus apella
ACCACACTTGGGTAATTTTTGTATTTTAGTAGAGACAGGGTTTCACCATGTTGGCCAGGCTGGTCTTGAACTCCTGACCTTGTGATCTGCCCACCTCGGCTTCTCAAAGTGCTGGGATTACAGGAGCGAGCCACAGTGCCTGGCTAACAATGTCTTTCATAGAGCAGACGTTCTTATGGTGAAGTCCAATTCTATATTTTTTTCCTTTTATACATTATGCTTTTGTTGTATCTGAGGAATCTTTGGCAGGATGTGATAGCTCACACTTGTAAACACAGCACTGTAGGAGGGCAAAGAGGGCGGATCATTTGTCACAAAATTTTCTCCTTCCTTCTTCTAGATTTTATAGTTTTAGGTTTTTTGTTTCAGACTATGAGCTATTGAATTTTTTTTGAATAAGTTGTAAGGTATGGGTCAAGGTTCAGTTTTTTGCATGTGGGTGTCCCAGTTGTTCCAACATCATTTGTTAAAAAGACTATCATTTCTCAATTAAATTGCCTTGGTACTTGCATTAAAAATCAATTGACTGGCTGGGCATTATGGCTCATGCCTGTAGTCCCAGCACTTTGGGAGGCTGAGGCAGATGGATCACCTGAGGTCAGGGATTTGAGACCAGCCTGGCCAACATGGCGAATTCTAAAAATACAAAAATCAGCTGGGCGTAATGGCATATTCCTGTAATCTCAGCTACTTGGGAGGCTGAGGTAGGAGAATTGCTTGAACCCAAGAAGCAGAGGTTGCAGTGAGCCAAGATTGCACCATTGCATTCCAGCCTGGACGACAGTGTGAGATTCCATCTCAAAAAACAAACAAACCAACAAAAGAATCGGTAGTGGGAGCCATACAGGTATTGATCGACTTACAACCTATGCAACTTACGACCATTCGACTTTACACAATCGCTAGCCACGACTGCTCCGCGTCTGGCAGCGCAAACGTTGCCCAGCTGGGCATACGACAGTGCGGACCAGCTTCCAGCAGCACTACCATCTCCACGTGCACCATTTCAACTGTTATTCCAGACTCGGTACAGCAATTTGTGTTTCGTGGCTTGGATATTTTTCATCAAACCCCTCCCAGTAAACTTCTTATACATTTTGAAGCAATGGACCCAAACATCGAACGATTTGCAAGGATTGAACGGATGGCGCACGATGTGTTTCATCCGTATTGTGAAATTTATGAAGAAAAAAAGAAACATACAATTCAGACAAAGCTCACCGTGTTTATGAAAAAACCAACTCCAGTAACCCCAACTGCTGCCTCAGATGATGACATCAATGATCCGCAGCCAAGCACCAGCGGCCAATAAAATGTTTCGTACATGTTTATATATTTTGATATGTTTTGCAATTGGGAAAATGTTTCCTATGGTATTTTTTACACCTGT
>NW_022450928.1:0-1390 GCF_009761245.1 Sapajus apella
GCAAATATATTCATAAAAATAATTGGGCCAGGCACCATGGCTCATGCCCGTAATCCCAGCATTTTGGAAGGCTGAGGCAGGAAGATCACTGAGGTCAGGAGTTTAAGACCAGCCTGACTAACATGGTGAAACCCCATCTCTACCAAAAAACACAATATAGCCAGGTGTGGTGGCACAGGCTGATAATTCCAGCTACTTGGGAGGCTGAGGTGGGAGAATTGCTTGAATCCGGGAGGCGAAGGTTGCAGTGGTTCAAGGTCACACCATTGCGCTCCAGCCTGGGTGACAGAGCGAGACTCCTCTCAATAACAATAATAATGATAAAACAATAATTGACTCATTTCATTTTCTTTCCATTTTCAGGTTTTAACACTGGAGTCAGGCTAAAACTACAGGATATTTGGGACTTTTCCATCTGTTTTGCTCTGGAAAAGATTACATAATAACCATGTCTGAGTATTAGAACACATATTTCTATGAAATCTTACAAAACTTAAAACAGGGCAATCCTTAACAATATTTAGTTTATGACATGTTTATTAATTTACACAAGTGATCTTTTTTAGTGGATTCAATTATGCATTCATTTCAGAAATCACTCATTACTTTTGGATTTTAAACATATTAACATAAGTGTATACTTTCCATTTTTTTATATTTTAGTGCCCTTTAATTCTATAAATATCCTATCTTTGAGATTTCTAACTTTACATATTTTGTTTTATCTTTTTTCTTAACCTGACTTTCAGATGAATTTTCTTATACATATATTTTTATCCACAGAATTTTATCACTATTAATGGTGGTATTAGGTCAATTTTTGGAGGGAAGAATTACATTGTGGATTTTCATTCTGCTAGGGGCTATTTTAATTTGTTGTATTTTTTCTTTATTTTCTTCAGCCTCCTTCTCATCTCAGCCTGTACCACCTGATTTTTTACTTTTTAATAAAGTGAGGCATAATTCAAATACTATAAAATGTAAAGTTCTTGAGGGTTCAGTTTGATGAATTTTGACGATTATAAACAGCAGTAAAACACATACCCCATTATAAAGTATAAAACATTTCTATTACCGTAAGTATTCCCTTGGCAAATAATTTTTCCCACTCTGTGACTTACATTTTATTTATTTATTTTTTTGAGAAGAAGTCTTGCTCTGTCACCAGGCTGAAGTGCAGTGGCACAATCCCGGCTCACTGCAACCTCTGCCTCCTGGGTTCAAGTGATTCTCCTGTCTCAGCCTCCCAAGTAGCTGGGACAACAGGTGTGCACCACCACGCCTAGCTAACTTTTGTATTTTTAGTAGAGACAGGTTTTCACCGGGCTGGCCAGGATGGACTTGATCTCCTGACCTTGTGGTCCACCCGCCTCGGCCTCCCAAAGTGCTG
>NW_022450929.1:0-1390 GCF_009761245.1 Sapajus apella
AGTAATCCTTTAAATCATGCAGGGGAATCTTCCAGTGAGTTCCTTCAATGAACAGGAACGGCCTTTCCCTCATGCCTTTTAAAATGGCAGCATCTTGCTAAGCTAAGTGGAACTTTTGTATTTAAACACAGCACTGATTTGAATAATGTATTACCTTAAATGAAAACCAAACATTTCATAGTGATTGATTCAAATGCTGGAAAAAAAAGCAGCAATGAGGCATTTTTGAGATACATTTCTTTTTTTCTTATCTGATAAGATTTGCAAGAGTACTATCAGTGATCTATACTTTTTTCTTCACCTAATAGACTAATGTTAGAACCTAACCCAGGAGTAAGCTGTGACTCCATTGCATTCTCCATTGAGAAGCAATAAAATTTACCCAGGCCAAGTAGTCCAAGGCAGATACTGGACACTGATAGATACTTCAGGACTAGGCAGCAGCTGCCTTGAGTCAGCCAATAGCTAATAAAGAGGCAGGCACATCCAGGATGATAGACAGGTTTCAGAGACAGATAACAGTGGGAAGGAAAGCACAGCTACTGGGATTTCAGGCTTAAAAACGGATTCAAGAGATGAAGAGATGAGCAAATAAAGGGAGAAGAAAACATGGAAGAAAGACTAATAAATGGCATTACAATCTGATCAGAGTGTAGAAGTCACTTGATTTCTGATATATTGGATCAGTCTCAGGTTACACACCAATTAAGTACAATTAACATTTTAGCCATTTCGTTGCTTCAAATAGCCAAATATTTTATTCCATAACCAAATTTTCTTTTTTACTGTTTGTCTTAACATTGTTTGGCCATGTTAAACATGTATTTATATTGGATAAATTAAAGATGTCTTATATATTTAAAAATAATTTTGTATAGTACAGCTCTTGTTAGGGCATAAACACATTTGATTGAAGAATTTTCTTTGCTCTAGATGACACTAAGAGAAAAAATACTGCAAAACTATAAAAAATTATGGTGCAAGTAAAATAACAATATTAACTTTTTGCTGTTATTATGCCAGGGATACTTAAAATTTATGGTAGATTGACTATCGCAGAAAACAGACTCAGAGGGAAATGAGTGTGAATGATGTTTCTTCAGGAGTGGACTTGGGCTCAGCACTTGGGGTGTGGGGAAAGGAAAGAATTAGGGTTGAGCATAGGAAGAATTGGGGCTGTGATGCATCACAACAGGGATGCAGCTGACTCCAAAGGGAGCCCTGAAGCTTGGGTAGCCTCGCAGAGTTGTTCCTCTTTGGGGAGAGGAGCTGGTGGTTTATCCCCAGTACTTGGGTAGGGATTCACTGGAGAAGAGGTAATGTCTTTCAGGGAGGTCATACTCAGCTCGGGGTATATGTCCTTGAGTCTTGAAGGGAATAGGGCAGAGAG
>NW_022450930.1:0-1390 GCF_009761245.1 Sapajus apella
GGAGAGGCCACTGCCAGGCACTAGCTGGGCCTGTCAGGGCCACCAGGAGGCAGACGGAAGGCCCAGAAAGGCCCATGTGAGGAAGTTTCAGACCAACAGGAAAGGCCGCTGGGAGGTGGCCAGGAGTCCAGCTGAAAGAGGCTGTGGGGAGGTAGGACGTGTGCCTGCGGGCATGGCCAGGAGGAAAAGACCTGCTGGGGAGGCCTCCAGGAGGAAGGCAGAGTCTGAGCCTCCTGAAGAGGCTGACAGGGGGTAGGAGCTGGGCCCGCTGGGAGGCAGGAGCTCGCCCTGGAAGGACGTCCATGTGAGGACGTTTTGCACCCATGAGGGGCCACCTGGAGGGCAGGAGCTGAGCCTGGAAGGCCGACTTCAGGACCCGATGCTTGGGCCAGCTGAAGCCGGAGGGAGGAGGCTGGAGCCAAGCCAGGAAAAGCCAACTTGAGGATGTTTGGGGCCTGGAGAAGCCCTGGGAGGGGAGGAGGCAACCCTGTACAGGCCACTGTGAGGCCTGGGCTGCATGTGCCTACAGGGCCTGAGTCAAGGGCCTGAGCTTTTGGGCCTACAGAGGCCATTGGTAGGTGGGCAGGAGCAGAGTCCACAGAGGTTGCTTTGAAGCGAGGCAGGAAGGTAGGCATGTAGATGCAGCCTGGAGAAGAGCTGGGCCCTGAGAGGCAGATGTGAAGATGTTCTGGGCCCGGACAGGATGCCAGAAAGCCAAAGTTGAGCCCGGGAGGGCCGAGGGGAGGCACTGGCTTGGCCTGAGGGGGCCCTTGCAAGGCCAGGGACTGGGCCTGTAGATTCAGACTGCCACAGAGGGAGGAGCTGGGCTTCAGCGGAGGCCACGAGCTGAGCCTGGAGGGTCCACTGGGAGGCAGATGCGGAGGCCGGACTTGGAGGGGCCTAGCACAGGCAGAAGTGTGACCTGGGGAGGCCAGACCTGGAGAGGAAACTGTGGGCCTTGACAGGCTGCTGGGAGACAGGAGCTTTCCCCGGAGAGTCCCTGAGAGGTAAGAGTTGGGCCCAGACAGGCCGGTTCGAGAGAGGACCCAGGCCTAGCTAGGCTTGACACCAGTGCCAGGGAAAACCTGGTTCCAGAGAGGTTTGCCAGAGGCACGAGCTGGGCCCCAGCCAGCCAGTGTGAGGGTGGCCCTGGGCCTGTGGACTCAGTTGGAAGGCAGGCAGCAAGAACTTGGCCTGGGGAAGCCGCCGGCAGGCAGCAGCTGGTCCTGGGGAGGCTGTGGAAAGTCCAGAGCTGGGCCCGGAGAGGTCACTGGCAGGTGGTAGCTGGGCCTGTCAGGGCCACTGGGAGGCAGACGGTAGGCCTTGAAAGACTCACGTGAGGAAGCTTTGAGCCAACAGAGGAAAGGCCGCCGGGAGCTGGCCAGGAGCC
>NW_022450931.1:0-1390 GCF_009761245.1 Sapajus apella
GATGAATCTACCAAATATTTAAAGAAGAATTAACACCAATTCTTTTACCACTTTTTTTTTTTTGAGTTAAAGTTCCCATTTATTGGATGGGTGCGGTGGCTCACACCTGTAATACCAGCACTTTGGAAGGCCAAGGTGGGCAGATCATCTGAGGTCAGGAGTTCAAGACCAGCCTGACCAACGTGGTGAAACCCTATCTCCATTGGAGTCTCATTCTGTCGCCCAGGATTGAGTGCAATGGTGTGACCTAGGCTCACTGCAATCTCCACCTGCCAGGTTCAAGCGATTCTCCTGCCTCAGCCCCCCGAGTAGCTGGGATTACAGGTGCCTGCCACCATGCCTGGCTAATTTTTGTATTTTTAGTAGAGATGGGGTTTCACCATGTTGGTCAGGCTGGTCTCGAACACCTGACCTCGGGTGATCCACCCACCTTGGCTTCCCAAAGTGCTGGGATTACAGGTGTGAACCACTGCACCCAGCCTCCATCTATTTTTTAACTTTTATTTTAGGTTTAGGGGTACATGTGCACGTTTGTCATATAGGTAAATTGTATGCCAGGGGGTTTGGTGTACAGATTATTTTGTCACCCAGGTAATAAGTATAGTACACAATAGGTAGTTTTTGATCCTCACCCTCCTCCCACCCTTTGCCCCCTAGTAGGCCCCGGTGTCTGTTGTTCTTTTCTTTGTCCACATGTACTGAATGCTGAGCTTCCACTTATAAGTGAGAACATGTGGTATTTGGTTTTCTGTTCCTGTGATAGTTTGCTTAGGATAATGGCCTCTAGCTGCATCTACGTTGCTGCAAAAAACATGATCTCCCCCTTTTTTGTTTTTTTATGGCTCCATGGTATTCCATGGTGTATATGTACCACATTGTCTTTATCCAGTCTACCACTGATGGGCATTTTCCATGACTTTGCTATTGTCAGCACAATTCTTATAAAAATCCCAGCTAGCTTCTTTCCAGAAAGTGACAAGCTAATTCTAAAATTATATGGCAATTTGAGGCACCCAAAGTAGCAAAAATAATCTTAAAAAATAACAAAGTGGGATGACTCAAATGTCCCAATTTCAAAACCCAAATCAAATCTACAGCAGTCACAGTGTGATACCAGAATGTGGACAGACAGATAAATCCATAAAATAGAACTGACAACCCAGAAATAAACCCTCATATTTATGGCATTGGTTTTTGACAGGGGTGCTAAAACAATTCAATGTGGAAATAATGTTGTTGTTTTTTTTTTTTAATGGTGCTGGAACAACTGGACATCATATGCAAAATAAAGAAGGTAGACCCCCATACCTCATACCATTATAAAAATTAATGCAAAATATGTCAATTACTTAAATGTAAGAGCCAAAATGGTAAGACTCTTAGAAGAAAA
>NW_022450932.1:0-1390 GCF_009761245.1 Sapajus apella
TAAACTATTGGGTGAATGTAGCAGTTGAGTAACCCTTTCTTCGGAGAATCTGGAATGAGATATTTCAAGCCATATACAGGCTAAAAAGAATTAGCGGTAAGATCGGGTCTAAACCACAGGAGAAACGTCTCTTTCAAACTACAATGCTGTATTTGTTTCACCTTAGGAAGTTGCATCTATGTTTAGATTCCGCGAGTTAGAAACACGTTTCTTCTAAAAGCTGCGTTTCGATATTCCTGAGTGAATGGGAGTATAGGGTGTAATGAGAAATATCTCTCTCTAAAACAAAAACGGAGCTCTGTAGCAGAATGATTGTCAAGGTGTATATTAAAGTTACAGAGTTAAACAGTTGTGTGAATGTAGCAGTTTAGGAACCCTTTCTTTGTAGAATCTGCAAAGAGATGTTTCCAGCCATATACAGGCTCATAAATGTTAGCTTTCAGATCCCGTCTAAACCACAGGAGAAGCGTCTCTTTCAAACTGCTCTGCTGTGTGTTCGTTGACCTTAGGAAGTTGCATCTATGTTTCAATTCAGCGAGGTAGAAACACGTTTCTTCTAAAAGATGCGTTTCGATATTCCTGAGTCAATGGGAGTATAGGGTGTAATGAGAAATATCTGGCTGTAAAGCAAAAACGGAGCTATGAAGCAGAATGATTGTCATGGTGAATATTCAACTTACAGAGTTAAACATATGTGTGAATGTACTAGTTCAGAAACCCTGTCTTTGGAGAATCTGGAAAGAGATATTTCCAGCCATACACAAGCTCATACGAATTAGCGATAAGATCGCGTCTAAACCACTCGAGAAACGCCTGTTTCAAACTGCTCTGCTATGTGTTCGTTCTTCTTAGGAAGTTGCGTCTATGTTTAGATTCAGCGAGTTAGAAACACGTTTCTTCTAAAAGCTGCGTTTGGATATTCCTGAGTGAATGGGAATATAACGTGCAATGAGAAATATCTGGCTGTAAAACAAGAGCGTAGCTATGTAGTAGAATGATTGTCAAGGTGTATATGCAACTTAGAGCGTTAAACAGATGTGAGAATGTAGCAGTTCAGAACCACTTTCTTTCGAGAATCTGGAAAGCGATATCTCAAGCCATATACAGGCACATACGAATTAGCTTTAGGATCGCGTCTAAACTACAGGAGAAACGTCGCTTTCAAATTGCTCTGCTGTGTGTTCGTTGCCCTAGGTAGTTGCATGTATATTTCGAATCAGCGAGTTAGAAACACATTTCTTCTACTAGCTGCGTTTAGATATTCCTGAGTGAATGGGAGTATAGGGTGTAATGAGAAATATCTGGCTCTAAAACAAAAACGGAGCTATGTAGCAGAATGATTGTCAAGGTGTATATTCAACTTACAGTGTTAAACAGATGTGTGAATGTA
>NW_022450933.1:0-1099 GCF_009761245.1 Sapajus apella
TCAGGTTTTGTAGAGGCAGGAGTCTCCCTGTGTTGTCCAGGTTGGTCTCAAACCTCTGAACTTAAATGATCCTATCACATCAGGATTACAGGTGTGAGCACTCACCCAGCCAACAAACTTGGAGATTGAAAGAGGCTTAAAAGACATAACAATGCTGGGGAACAGTTATGGGCTAGAGATGCATGCTAGGGCAGCTCTACTCTAAAGAAACAGAAAGAGGCCAGGTGTGGTGGCTCACACCTGTAACACCAAACACTTTGGGAGGCCGAGAAGGGATGATCGCTTGTGCCCAGGAGTTTGGGACCAGCCTGGCATCATAGTAAGACCCTGTCACTACAGGAAAAAAAAAAAAAGGTTGTTTTTTAATTAGCCGGGAATGGTGGTGAATTCCTATAGTCTCAGCTACTCAGGAGGCTGAGGGGAGACGATCACTTGAGCCCAAGAGGTCAAGGCTGCAGTGAGCCAAGATCACACCACTGCACTCCAGCCTGGGTGACTGAGCAAGAACCTGCCTCAAAAAAAAGAGGAACAGAAAGAAGCAATTACTGTGAATGTCAGGGTTGGGGAATATTTCTGGAGAGAAGGGAGGGGCTGGTATTGTGCCCATCTCCAGCCCCTTCTGGAAGTACAGAGTCTAGTGGGGAAGACAGCAGCACAAGTGGAGATTCAGGCCGCAGCACCAGGAAGTTCCCTTCCACCTTCCCGCCTCCTTGCCCTTTCCTTTGGGTAACGGGAACATGATTTTCTTTCTTCTTTGCCTTTCTAACTAGTTAGAGTTTCTGATGGGAGAATTCATATACAGGATGTATAGTATCAACATCAACAGCCAGCTGGAATTGACGGCTTTGTTGATACCCCAGCCAGGCACATCCCTTATTCCTCTGCTAAGTACACCTGGATGTTGCTGCTGTCCAGGATTCTCAGCCACATGCTTGGTGCCAACTCCCAGATTCTGGAAATCCCCTGATATTGCCCCCAAAAGGAGAGAAACTCACTTACAATTCTGCATAGAAATTGTCTCTATGTGTCTTTTTTTTTTTTTTTATTTTGAGACAGAGCCACTCTGTTGATCAGACTGTAGTCCAGTGGTGTGATCTCA
>NW_022450933.1:1109-1390 GCF_009761245.1 Sapajus apella
AAATGAGACTGCAAGAAGGGCCAGATGGTTGATCTGACCCTTAAACAGTGCTTAACAGTGCTGTCTTTTCAGGAGCCAGGGAGACAGATGGAGATGGAGGCAATGTAGAGGGGGAGTAAGTGAATTTTAGGGGAAATGAAAGAGCCCAAGGAACAGTCCCTTTGTTTTCCATTTGTCACTGTAAATATTTAATCCAAATCTTTCTCCCATCGACCCTATAGACTTGAAAACAGTGGCTATAGATTGGAGACAATTTCTGATATTCCAGGGATCCCTGACCA
>NW_022450934.1:0-1389 GCF_009761245.1 Sapajus apella
TTCTGCATCACCTCCACTTCTTCTCAGCAAGTGAGTGATTCCAGATCTTGCACTTTTACTCACTCTCGGGATGATCTGTAATTGAAACGGGAAAGGTGCCCTTGTTCCCCCCACAGGGCGTGCGGTGGGGGTGTGGCTCACTTCTTCAGACGGGCAGGCTGTGGGGCTCTGCCCCCAGGGCAGTGTCTAGGGGTGAGTGTTTGCATCTGAAGGACCAGTGGGGGTGTGTTACAGGGTGCTGTTTTAGCTTGCTGTCTACAGGTGGTGCCTGTTAACCCGCTCAGTTAGACCATCTACCTTGTCACAAGGACACAGGGCTTTCTCAATCCCAGGGTTTCTTGCCTTGGTGTAGGGAAGAATAGAATCACGTGGGCTTGGAGAATGAGTGCAAGGTTTTATTGAGAGGGAGGAGCTCTCAGCAGATCGGGAAGCCAGCAGGGAGATGGCTTTCCCCTGGAGGTGGGACATTGGAGGCCCAACCCTTCCCCAGTGGTGGGACTCTTCTTCGACCACTCTGGCCAAACTCCACATCATTCTGCTTCTGCCCATAGCCTGCCCGTGTGCTGGCGCCTGACAGGGCATCCCTCTCAATGTCCAGCCACCTCTGTATTGCTCCACTGATATGCTTCTCTCAACGTGATGTGCCAGGGTGGTTGTGGGAAATGCAACATTTGGGCACGAAGGCAGGAGTGCTTGTCCTCACCGAGGTCCGTGGGGGTGGAGCCCTACCAGGGACCTCACAGTCCTCTACCCAGCCCTTCCCTTCCCCTGTCTCATATCATTTAAAGGGACCATGCTCTTCCCTTCCCAGCACATCTGTATCATAATTACAGAACAGTGTGCTTTAGAAAAACAGAGGGGAAACTGTAGTCCAGTCAAAGCCCCGCAGGGAGGGTGAGGACACCAGTATGACATGCAGGAGCTTTCCCTGGAGGATGGGTATCCCGAGTCTATTTTGGCTGGCAATTGGGAAATTCTTAGTCCCAGAAGGAGGAAGTACAAGTGCCGAGGGCAGGCCCTCTCCCGGTTTGTTTATGAGCTGAGGCTGCCATTCGTGACTGACCCTGTCTTGCCAGGAAACAGTATCACATGTTATGTATATTGCCAGATTTTCATACATGAGCCAATTTGAAATGAAATACATCAACAAAGCGTCGCCCCAATTTTGGACAAAGACAGGCACTCCTTCCTTGCTGTGAGGTGGGACTTCCCCCAGCAGCCTCTCAGGGAGGCCAGGAGGACAGAGGGGCTGGCTGGGAGTGCATTGGCGGTGTTCCTGTGGATGACTCGGGGCGCTGGCTTGAGATGGACGCAGGCCTGCCATGCATGGGCGTGGTGGGTTTGCCGCATGGGCTCCGCTGCTGCTGGGTCATCCTCCTGGGTGGAAGA
>NW_022450935.1:0-1389 GCF_009761245.1 Sapajus apella
TTGTGTGTGCATATGCAGGTCTGTATGTTTATAAGTGTGTGTGTGTGTGCATATGCAGGTCTGTATGCACGTGTGTGTGTGCGTGTGTGTGCGCACATGCAGGTCTGTATATAAGTTGTGTGTGTGCATATGCAGGTCTGTATGTTTATAAATTGTGTGTGTGTGTGTGTGTGTGTGTGTATGCAGGTCTATGCACGTGTGTGTGTGCACATGCAGGTCTGTATGCACGTGTGTGTGTGTGCACACACACATGCAGGTCTGTATGTTTATAAGTTGTGTGTGTGTGTGCGCACATGCAGGTCTGTATGTTTATAAGTTTGTGTGTGTGTGTGTGTGTGTGCGTGCACAGCATGTTTATAAGTTGTGTGTGTGTGTGTGCGCATATGCAGGTCTGTATGTTTATAAGTTGTGTGTGTGTGTGCACGCGCACATGCAGGTCTGTATGTTTATAAGTTGTGTGTGTGTGCACACATGCAGGTCTGTATGTTTATAAGTTGTGTGTGTGTGTGCGCATATGCAGATCTGTATGCACGTGTGTGTGTGCACGCACGCACATGCAGGTCTGTATGTTTATAAGGTGTGTGTGTGTGCACGCGTGTATATGCAGGTCTGTATGCATGTGCATGTGTGCGCGTGTGTGTGCACATGCAGGTTTGTATGCACGTGTGTGTGTGTGCACGCACATGCAGGTCTGTATGTTTATAAGTTGTGTGTGTGTGTGCACACATGCAGGTCTATATGTTTATAAGTTGTGTGTGTGTGTGTGCGCGCGTGCTCGCATTTGCAGGTCTGTATGCACATGCGTATGTGTGTGTGTGTGTGTGTGTACATACAGGTCTGTGTGCACGTGTGTGTGTGCATGCACATGCAGGTCTGTATGTTTATAAGTTGTGTGTGTGTGCACGCACACATGCATATGCAGGTCTGTATGCATGTGCGTGTGTGTGCACATGCAGGTCTGTATGCACGTGTGTGTGTGTGCACGCACATGCAGGTCTGTATGTTTATAAGTTGTGTGTGTGTGCACACATGCAGGTCTGTATGTTTATAAGTTGTGTGTGTGTGCACACATGCAGATCTGTATGTTTATAAGTTTGTGTGTGTGTGCGCGTGCTTGCATATGCAGGTCTATATGCACGTGCGTGTGTGCGTGTGTGTGCACATGCAGGTCTGTGTGCACGTGTGTGTGTGTGTGCACGCACATGCAGGTCTGTATGTTTATAAGTTGTGTATGTGTGTGTGCACATGCAGGTCTGTATGTCCGCAGGTGTGTGCATTTGTTCCTGTACAGACTATCTTTGAATTTTTTTTTTTTTTTTTTGAGACAGAGTTTCACTCTTGTTACCCAGGCTGGAGTGCAATGGCGCGATTTCGGCTCATCGCAACCTC
>NW_022450936.1:0-1389 GCF_009761245.1 Sapajus apella
TGGAAATAGCTCTTTCTATGTTCTCCAAAGAAATGCTTTCTGCACTGGTGCATTCTCACCTCTCTTTACCTCTGTAATGTGAATATACACCTTGACAATCATTCTGTTGGATAGCTCCGTTTTTGTTTGAGAGCCAAATATTTCTCATTACACCCTATACTCCCATTCACTCAGGAATATCCAAACGCAGATTTTAGAAGAAACGTGTTTCTATCTCGTTGAATCTAAACATAGATGCAACTTCCTAATTTCAACGAACACACAGCAGAGCAGTTTGAAATAGACGTTTCTTTGTAGTTTAGTCGCGATCTTACCGCTAATTCTTATCAGCCTGCATGTGGCTGGAAATATCTCTTTCCAGATTGGCCAAAGAAAGGGTTTTTGAACTGCTACATTCACACATCTGTTTAACTCTGTAAGTTGAATATACTAATTGACAATCATTCTGCTACACAGCTTCGTTTTTGTTTTAGAGCCAGGTATTTCTCATTACACCTTATACTCCCATTCACTCGGGAATATCCAAAAGAAGATTTTAGAAGAAACGTGTTTCTAACTCGTTGAATCTAAACATAGATGCATGTTCCTAACTTCAACGAACACACAGCAGAGCAGTTTGAAATAGCCCTTTCTCTGTGGTTTAGTCGCGATCTTACCGCTAATTCTTATGAGCCTGTATATGGCTGGAAATATCTCTTTCCAGATTCCCGAAAGAAAGAGATTCTGAACTGGTGCAATCACACAACTGTTTAACTCTGTAAGTTGAATATACTCCTTGACACTAATTCTGCTACATAGCTCCGTTTTTGTTCTACAGCCAGATATTTCTCATTACACCCTACACTCCCATGCACTGAGGAATACCGAAACACAGCTTTTAGGAGAGACGTGTTTCTAACTCGCTGAATCCAAACATAGATGCAACATCCTAAGGTGAATGAACACACAGCAGAGTAGTTTGAAAGAGACGTTTCTCCTGTGGTTTAGAGGCGATCTTACCGCTAACTCTTATGAGCCTGTATATGGTTGGAAATATCTCTTTCCAGATTCTCCAAAGAAATGGTTTCTGAACTGCTGCATTCACACATTTGTTTAAGTTTGTAAGTTGAATATACACCTTGACAATCATTCTGATAGATAGCTCCGTTTTTGTTTTACAGCCAGATATTTCTCGTTACACCGTATACTCCCATTCACTCAGGAATATCCAAACGCGGCTTTTAGAACAACGTGTTTCTCACTCCCTGAATCTAAACATAGATGCAACTTCCACAGATCAACGAACACTCAGCAGAGCAGTTTGAAAGAGACGTTTTTCCTGTGGTTTAGACGCGAACTTACCGCTAATTCTTATGAGCCTGTATATGGCTGGAAATATCTCTTTCCAGA
>NW_022450937.1:0-1389 GCF_009761245.1 Sapajus apella
TACGAGAAACGTCTCTTTAAAACTGCTCCACTGTGTGTTCGTTCACCGTCGGAAGTTGCATCTATGTTTAGATTCTGCGAGTTAGGAACACGTTTCTCCAAAAAGCTGCGTTTGGATATTCCTGAGTGAATGGGAGTATAGGGTTTAATGAGAAATATCTGGCTCTAAAACAAAAACGGAGCTATGTAGCAGAATGATTGTCAAGGTGTATATTAAACTTACAGAGTTATACAATTTTGTGAATGTGGCAGTTCTCTAACCCTTTCTTTGGAGAATCTGGAAAGAGATATTCCAGCCATATACAGACTCTTAAGAATTAGCTTTAAGATCGCATCTAAATCATACGAGAAACGTCTCTTTCAAACTGCTTCACTATGTTTTCGTTCACTTTCGGAAGTTGCATCTATGTTTAGATTCTGCGAGGTAGAAACATGTTTCTCCAAAAAGCTGCGTTTGGATATTCCTGAGTGAATGGGAGCATAGGGTTTAATGAGAATTATCTGGCTCTAAAACAAAAACGGAGCTGTGTAGCAGAATG
The DNA here is from genome assembly GCF_009761245.1 of Sapajus apella. Lineage (NCBI taxonomy): Eukaryota > Metazoa > Chordata > Mammalia > Primates > Cebidae > Sapajus > Sapajus apella. Next base: position 539 of record NW_022450937.1, read on the forward strand.
ATTGTCAAGGTGTATATTAAACTTACAGAGTTAAACAATTGTGTGAATGTAGGAGTTCACTAACCGTTTCTTTGGAGAATCTGGAAAGAGGTATTTCCAGCCATATACAGACTCTTAAGAATTAGCTTTAAGATCATATCTAAATCATAAGAGAAACGTCTCTTTCAAACTGCTCCACTGTGCGTTCGTTCAGCTTCGGAAGTTGCATCTAGGTTTAGATTGTGCGAGTTAGAAAAACGTTTCTCGAAAAGGGTGCGTTTGGATATTCCTGAGTGAATGGGAGCATAGGGTTTAATGAGAAATATCTGCCTCTAAAACAAAATCGGAGCTTTGTAACAGAATGATTGTCAAGGTGTATATTAAACTTACAGAGTTAAACAATTGTGTGAATGTAGCAGTTCACTAACACTTTCTTTGGAGAATCTCGAAAGAGATATTTCCAGCCATATACAGACTCTTAAGAATTAGCTTTAAGATCGCATCTAAATCATACGAGAAACGGCTCTTCCAAACTGCTCCACTGTATGTTCGTTCACCTTTGGAAGTTGCATCTATGTTTAGATTCTGCTAGTTAGAAACACGTTTCTCCAAAAAGCTGCGTTTGGATATTCCTCAGTGATTGGGAGCATAGGGTTTAATGAGAAATTTCTTGCTCTAAAACAAAAACGGAGCTATGTAGCAGAATCAAAACATAGATGCAACTTCCAAAGGTGAACGAACATACAGTGGAGCAGTTTGGAAGAGCCGTTTCTCGTATGATTTAGATGCGATCTTAAAGCTAATTCTTAAGAGTCTGTATATGGCTGGAAATATCTCTTTCGAGATTCTCCAAAGAAAGTGTTAGTGAACTG
>NW_022450938.1:0-397 GCF_009761245.1 Sapajus apella
TTAGAAACACGTTTCTTCTAAAAGCAGCCTTTATATATTCCAGTGTGAAAGAGCCTGCAGGCCGTAATCAGAAACATCTTGCTCTAAAACAAAAACGCAGCTATCTAGCAGAATGGTTGTCAAGCTGTAAAATCATCTTATGGAGTTAAATTCATGTGTGTGTGCAGAGGTTCTGAAATCTTTTCTTCGGGTAATCTGGAAACAGATATTTCCAGCATTACACCCGCATTGAAGACCTAGCAGTAAGACTGCATTTAAAACACAGGATAAAGGTCAAGTTCAAACTGTTCTGCTTTGTGTTCGTTCACCTTAGGAAGTTGCATCTATGTTTAGATTCAGCGAGTTAGAAACACGTTTCTTCTAAAAGCTGCGTTTGGATATTCCAGAATGACTGAGT
>NW_022450938.1:497-825 GCF_009761245.1 Sapajus apella
CATGTGTGTGTGCAGAGGTTCTGAAATCTTTTCTTCGGGTAATCTGTAAACAGATATTTCCAGCCTTACACACGCATTTAAGACCTAGCAGTAAGGCTGCGTTTAAAACACAGGATAAACGGCAAGTTAAAACTGTTCTGCTTTGTGTTCGTTCACCTTAGGAAGTTGCATCTATGTTTAGATTCAGCGAGTTAGAAACACGTTTCTTCTAAAAGCTGCGTTTGGATATTCCAGAATGACTGAGAATAAAGGCCGTAATGAGAAATATCTTGCTCTAAAACAAAAACACAGCTATCTAGCAGAATGGTTGTCAAGCTGTGCAATCAAC
>NW_022450938.1:925-1389 GCF_009761245.1 Sapajus apella
CTGGAGAAACGTCTAGTTCAAACTGCTCCGCTTTGTGTTCGTTCACCTTAGGAAGTTGCAACTATGTTTAGATTCAGCGAGTTAGAAACAGATATCTTCTAAAAGCTGCGTTTGCATATTCCAGAATGACAGAGACTAAAGGCCAAAATGAGTAATATCTTGCTCTAAAACAAAAACGCAGCTATCTAGCAGAATGGTTGTCAATCTGTACAATCTTCTTACAGAGTTAAACTGACTTGTGTGTGCAGTAGTTCAGAAATCCTTTCGATGGAGAATCTGGAAACAGATATTTCCAGCCATATACAGGCATATGAGAACTAACAGTAAGACTGCATTTAAAACACAGGACAAACGACTAGTGGAAACTGCTCTGCTTTCTATTCGTTCACCTTAGTAAGTTGCATCTATGTTTAGAGACAGCGAGTTAGAAAGACGTTTCCTCTAAAAGCAGCATTTGGATATTC
>NW_022450939.1:0-1389 GCF_009761245.1 Sapajus apella
TCCTTTGCCTTTTCATTTTTCTTTTTCTTTTCTTTTTTTTTTTTTTTTGAGACTGAGTGTTGCTCTGTCACCCAGGCTGGAGTGCAATGGCACAATCTCAGCCCACTGCAACTTCTGCCTCCCGGGTTCAAGTGATTTTCTTGCTTCAGCCTCCTGAATAGCTGGAATTACAGGCACATGCTATCACACGTGGCTAAGTTTTGTATTTTTGGTAGAGATGGGGTTTCTCCATATTGATCAGGCTGGTCTCAAACTCCTGACCTCGTGATCTGCCAACCTTGGCCTCCCAATGTGCTGGGATTACAGGCGTGAGCCACCTATCCCTTTTCCTTTCTATGGATTTTGGAAGAGTCCACACTGTTGGGCCTGCAGCATTTCTCAAAGTCTGGATTTCTCTGGTGCAGGTGAAACCATTCTCTGTCTTTTGTATTTGTGGCATATTTGCAGCTGGATTGATGCTCGCCCCATCAGATTAGAGTTTGATCATGTTGGCAAGATTCAGTGGGTGATGTGATTGATCTCTTATTGGTCATGAATACTATCCTATTGTCTCTCTTACTTTGTTAATTGTTTAAATGAGTTTTTTAGAAATAGGGGTCTCATTTTGTCACCCAGGCTGGAGTGCAGTCACTCCACCATAGCTCCTTGAAGACTCAAACCCCTGGGCTCAAGTGATCTGCACACCTCAGCATCCTGAGTACCTGAAACCACACATCACCACACCCATCTTTTTTTTCTTTTTTGAGGTGAAGCCTCAGTCTGTAGCCCAGGATAGAGTGCAGTGGCAGTATCCCGGCTCATTGTAACCTCCACCTGCTAGGTTAATGCAACTATCCTGTCACAGCACGCTGAGTAGGTGGAATGATAGGTTTCCTGCTACCACACCCAGCTAATTTTCATATTTTTAGTAGAGATGGGCTTTCACCATGTTGATCAGGTTGGTCTGGAACTCCTGACCTCAAGTGATCTGCCTGCCACAGCCTCCCAAAGTGCTGGGATTACAGGGTTGAGCCACCACACTGCACCTGGCCAATGCCCAGGATTTTTTTCTTATTTTTTTAGACTGAGTGTTGTTTTGTCACCCAGGCTGGAGTGCAATTGTGCAATCTCAGCACACTGCAACCTCCGCCTCCTGGGTTCAAGCGATTCTGCTGCTTCAGCCTCCTGAGTAGCTGGAATCATAGGCACCCGCCACCATGCCTGGCTAATTTTTGTATTTTTTTAGTAGAGACGGGGTTTCACCATGTTGGCCCGGCTTGTGTTTACCTTCTGACCTCAGGTGATCTGCCCGCCTTGGCCTCCCAAAGTGCTGGGATTATAGGCATGAGCCACTGTGCCAGGCCAAAATTTTAAATTATTTTTCTAGAGACTCGGTCTCCCTATGTAACC
>NW_022450940.1:0-1389 GCF_009761245.1 Sapajus apella
GTAAAAGAACTGTTAAGTTTTCTAAGCATTACATTAGCAAGGTCACAACCCGTTAATATTTTATGCCCAAACAATAGGTACATTGTTGAGCATCGGAAGTGAATAACTTAGTTCAGCACCAGTAATAAGGCAAAGCTGATACACAAACTCTTAACCTATCAATATTAGTTATCATTGCTCGCCAAATGACTACATTCTACTTTTGGAAACTCATTTTCATCTTCTTCCACTCTTTTGTCTTTCTCTGTGAGACAAGTAACATCCATTGTGTGTGTTTTAATTAATTTATATACTCATTTAATTAACTGGCATCCACACATGCGGAATAAAGAAGTGAATGTATTTGGTGTACTCACCCTCACATCCATTTACCAGCAATGCACACACAGTACATGAATGACGCATCATTGATCTTTGCTGATAACAGGGACACGCCTACTGGCTGGACTATGTATTCTCCATGAACAATATTTAAAGAATGGTGCTCCATATTGCTTGTAAACATATAGACATGGAAATCAGGAAATCAGTGGATACGAAGGTCATTTGCTAATCTTGGTACCACATAGCTAAAATGGCAATTGTATTGATAAACATCTCATGGGCATGGTAGTTGACAGAAAATTCCCTAATGGGTTTCACTAACAGACTAAGGACATGCACTGATTACAGGACTCTGTCCCAGAGGACTCTAGGACCAAATGGTCTAATCATCTTCGTCTTCCTCATCGCTGTCCTTCATGCTGATCCCCTGTAGTCCCCTACCTTCGATCACTGATGCTGTGGCTTCCTCCACAGTGAGACGGTCCTGGATCATTTCATAGGTCTTGCTGTTTAAAGTGGAGTCCAGGACCCCTTGCAATTGGAAATCTCTGTAGGTTTTCTTTACTATCCTAATTAGTGTTTTCAGCTGATAAATGTGAAACTGTAAGTCCATCCGGTCTGTCAACCAGGTGCAGCTCATGTTCATGGAGCTGTTGTACCATTGATCAAATAATCTTTCTATGTACATTTCCTCACTGACCTTATCTCACAGGACATCCTGAGAATGGCAGATGAAAGTCACATAGGTGTCGGCCACATCTATCCCGGGTTTAGGTACATCCACATATTTGGAAGGTGGCTTCACAGTAAATGACAGAAAAGAAGAAAACAAAGTCCCTTCATCGTATCTGGATAATTTTGCCAGCACTCCTTCCAAGATAGTAACAAACTTTGCAACCAAGAGTGTTATCATTTCTTTAACAGCTTCTTCAATTAGTTTGTCTATTTTTGAATGCTATTGATGCTCTTGGCCCATTTCCATGCTGCAAAGTTTTGTTGATTGAGCTTTGGCATCAACTATAACATTAAACATAGTGCATACTGACTGTGGGACTCGAAAATCTG
>NW_022450941.1:0-1389 GCF_009761245.1 Sapajus apella
ATGCTTTTGGTGTTTTGGTCATGAAGTCCTTGCCTACACCTATGTCCCTAATGGTTTTGTCTAGATTTTCTTCTAGGATTTTTATGGCGTTAGGGCTTATGTTTAAGTCTTTGATCCATCTGGAGTTAATTTTAGTGTAAGGTGTCAGGAAGGGGTCCAGTTTCTGCTTTCTGCACATGGCTAGCCAGCTTTCCCAACACCATTTATTGAACAGGGAATCCTTTCCCCATTGCTTGGGAAAATGGTGATTTTAAAATTCAGACATTTTTCTAGATCAGGGGCCAGTAGATTTTTCCAGTAAAGAGCAACACTCTAAATATTTTAGGCTTTGTGGGCCACATATGGTCTCTGTTACATATTCTATTTCTTCTTTAGCTGTGTAAAAATTATTAGCTCCTGGACTGCAGGAAAATGGTCTGCAGCAGAATTTCGGCCATGTGTAGTAGTTTGTCAAAGTCCTGTTCTGTGTTATAAAGAAGAGCTTTCCTTTTCCTTGTAACACCTGTGTGTGTGTCTCTGCGTGTGTGTGTGTGTGTGTGTGTCTGTGTTTGTGTGTATCTCAGAGGGAGAGAATGAGATTCTTTGATAACTTTATTTCTTTTATAGAGCTGGTCTCTTGAAGGTTTTTTATTTTTTAAATAAATAATCTTTGGATTTAACTTTGGTGACTAACACTGTCTTAAGAAAATTTCAATTTCATCTTCTTCTATGATTTCTGATACAATAGCCACTAGCTGCATGAGACCATTCAAATTTAAACTAATTATAATGAAATCATAATTAGAAATTAAATAAGTTAATAATTAGAAAAAATTTAGTCACATGAGCCACATTTAAGTGTGCAGGTATTCACTCAACACAAGTAGCTAGTGGCTACATATTGAACAGTGCAGATGTAGGACATTTTTATGATTTAGAAGTTAAATTGGATAGTAATAAATGCAGATTTCAAGTGTATTCGCACAGAGTTGTGCAAAATAGTCCCTCATAGAGTTAACTTATAATTATTTTCTTGTCTTATTTTGCTTTTATGTTTGTTTCCCTTCTTACTAATTTGTCTATTTCCTTTTTTTAAGGTACCAAAGTATTTATTATATCTACGATTTTTCTGTTTTAATCTCACATTTTTCTTTCCTTATGCTTTCTTTGGATTTAGTTTGTCAGTTTTATTTATTTTTTAACTTGTGTTTTAGGTTCAGAGGTACCTGTTCAACTTTATTATGTAAGTGTCACTGGGGATTGTTGTACAGATTATTTTGTCACCTATGTGGTTGGCACTGTACGTCATAGGTAGTTTTTCAGTCCTGACCCTCTTTCCTTCATCGTTAAATAAGTCCCAGTATCTATTGTGTCCATGTGTGCTCAATGTTGAGCTTCTCCTTGTGAGAA
>NW_022450942.1:0-1389 GCF_009761245.1 Sapajus apella
GTTTCTTTTAAAAGCTGCGTTTAGATATTCCAGAGTAAATGGGACTATAGGCTGTAATGAGAAATTTCTTGCTCTAAAACAAAAACACAGCTATCTAGCAGAATGGTTGTCAAGCTGTACAATCAAGTTACAGAGTTAAACTGATGAGTGTGTCCTGCAGTTTAGATATCCTTTCTTTGGACAACCTGGAAACAGATATTTCCAGGCATATACAGGCATACAAGAACTAGGAGTAAGACTGCGTTTAAAACACAGTGGAAACGTCTATTTCAAACTGCTCTGCTTTGTGTTCGTTCTCCTTAGGAAGTTGCATCTATGTATAGATTCAGCGAGTTAGAAACACGTTTCTTCTAAAAACTGCGTTAGGATATTCCAGAGTGAAAAGGACTATAGGCTGTAATGAGAAGTGTCTTGCTCTAAAACAAAAACGCAGCTATCTAGCAGAATGGTTGTCAAGCTGTACAATCAACTTATAGAATTAAAGTGATGTGTGTGTGCAGCAGTTTAGAAATCCTTTCTATGGAGAATCTGGAAACAGATATTTCCAGCATATACAGGTATATAGGCACTAGCAGTAAGACTGCATTTAAAACACAGGAGAAACGTCTATTTCAAACGGCTCTGCTTTGTGTTCATTCACTTTAGGAAGTTGCATCTATGTTTTGACTCAGTGAGTTAGAAACACGTTTCCTCTAAAAGCAGCGTTTGTATATTCCAGAGTGAATGGGAGTATAGGCTGTAATGAGAAATATCTTGCTCTAAAACAAAAACGCGGGCATCTCGCAGAATGGTTGTCAAGCTGTACAATCAAGTTACAGACTTAAACTGATGTTTGCAGCAGTTCAGAAATCCTTTCTTTGTAGAATCTGGAAACATATTTCCACCCATATACAGGAATATAAGAACTAGCAGTAAGACTGCCTTTAAAACACAGGAGACACGTCTATTTCAGACTGCTCTCCTTTGTGTTTGTTCACCCTAGGAAGTTGCATCTATGTTTAGATTCAGCGAGTTAGAAACATGTTTCTTCTAAAAGCTGTGTTTTGATATTCCAGAGTGAATGGGACTATAGGCTCTAATGAGAAATTCCTTGCTCTAAAACAAAATGGAGCTACCTAGCAGAAATGTTGTCAAGCTGCGCAATCACATTACACAGTTAAATTGATGTGTGTGTGCAGCAGTTCAGTAATCTTTTCTTTGGAGTATCTAGACACAGATATTTCAAGCCATATACAGGTTTATAAGAATTAGCAGTAAGACTTCGTTTAAAACAGAGGAGAAACCTATATTTCAAACTGCTCTGCTTTGTGTTCGTTCACCTTGCGATGTTGCATCTATGTTTAGATTCAGGTAGTTAGAAACACGTTTCTTTTAAAAGCTGCGTTTCGA
>NW_022450943.1:0-1388 GCF_009761245.1 Sapajus apella
GTTTCTTTTAAAAGCTGCGTTTAGATATTCCAGAGTAAATGGGACTATAGGCTGTAATGAGAAATTTCTTGCTCTAAAACAAAAACACAGCTATCTAGCAGAATGGTTGTCAAGCTGTACAATCAAGTTACAGAGTTAAACTGATGAGTGTGTCCTGCAGTTTAGATATCCTTTCTTTGGACAACCTGGAAACAGATATTTCCAGGCATATACAGGCATACAAGAACTAGGAGTAAGACTGCGTTTAAAACACAGTGGAAACGTCTATTTCAAACTGCTCTGCTTTGTGTTCGTTCTCCTTAGGAAGTTGCATCTATGTATAGATTCAGCGAGTTAGAAACACGTTTCTTCTAAAAACTGCGTTAGGATATTCCAGAGTGAAAAGGACTATAGGCTGTAATGAGAAGTGTCTTGCTCTAAAACAAAAACGCAGCTATCTAGCAGAATGGTTGTCAAGCTGTACAATCAACTTATAGAATTAAAGTGATGTGTGTGTGCAGCAGTTTAGAAATCCTTTCTATGGAGAATCTGGAAACAGATATTTCCAGCATATACAGGTATATAGGCACTAGCAGTAAGACTGCATTTAAAACACAGGAGAAACGTCTATTTCAAACGGCTCTGCTTTGTGTTCATTCACTTTAGGAAGTTGCATCTATGTTTTGACTCAGTGAGTTAGAAACACGTTTCCTCTAAAAGCAGCGTTTGTATATTCCAGAGTGAATGGGAGTATAGGCTGTAATGAGAAATATCTTGCTCTAAAACAAAAACGCGGGCATCTCGCAGAATGGTTGTCAAGCTGTACAATCAAGTTACAGACTTAAACTGATGTTTGCAGCAGTTCAGAAATCCTTTCTTTGTAGAATCTGGAAACATATTTCCACCCATATACAGGAATATAAGAACTAGCAGTAAGACTGCCTTTAAAACACAGGAGACACGTCTATTTCAGACTGCTCTCCTTTGTGTTTGTTCACCCTAGGAAGTTGCATCTATGTTTAGATTCAGCGAGTTAGAAACATGTTTCTTCTAAAAGCTGTGTTTTGATATTCCAGAGTGAATGGGACTATAGGCTCTAATGAGAAATTCCTTGCTCCAAAACAAAATGGAGCTACCTAGCAGAAATGTTGTCAAGCTGCGCAATCACATTACACAGTTAAATTGATGTGTGTGTGCAGCAGTTCAGTAATCTTTCTTTGGAGTATCTAGACACAGATATTTCAAGCCATATACAGGTTTATAAGAATTAGCAGTAAGACTTCGTTTAAAACAGAGGAGAAACCTATATTTCAAACTGCTCTGCTTTGTGTTCGTTCACCTTGCGATGTTGCATCTATGTTTAGATTCAGGTAGTTAGAAACACGTTTCTTTTAAAAGCTGCGTTTCGA
>NW_022450944.1:0-1388 GCF_009761245.1 Sapajus apella
TTTCTTTCTTTCCTTTCTTTCTTTCTCTTTCTTTTTCTTTCTTTCTTTTTTCTTTCTTTCTTTCTTTCTTCTTTCTTTCTTTCTTTCTTTCTTCTTCCTTCCTTTCTTTCTTTCCTTTCTTTTTCTTCCTCCCTTCCCTTCCCCTTCCACTTTCCCTTCTCCTTCCTTCCTTCCTTCCCTCCTTCCTTTTTCCCTTCCTCCCTCCCTTCCTTTCCCCACTTCTCTCCTCTTCCTTTCTCTTTGTCTTTCCTTCCTTTCTTCCTTTTTGCTTTTTTCTTTCTTTCATTCTTTCATTCATTCATTCTTTCTTTATTTCTTCCTCCCTTCCCTTCCCCTTAAACTTACACTTCCCTTTCTCCTCCCTGCCTTCCTTCTTCCTTTCCTCCCTCCCATCATTCCCCAACTTCTTTCCTCTTCCTTCCTTCCTTTCTTTCCTCTCTTTCTCTCTCTTTCTTCCTTTCTTTTTATCTCTTCTTTCTTTCTTTCTTTTCTTTTCCTCCTTCTTTCTTCCTCCCTTCCCTTCCCCTTACACTTCCACTTCCCTTTCTCCTTCCTTCCTTCCTCCTTTCCTCCCTCCTTTCCTTCCCATTTCCTTTTTTCCTTCCTTTCCTCTTTCTCTTTTCTTCCTTTCTTTCTGTCTTTCTATATCTCCTTCCTTCCTCTTTTTTCCTTCCTTTTTCTCTTTCTCTTCCTTTCATTCATTCTTTCTTTTCTTTCTCTTTCTTCCTTTCTACTTTTTGTTCATTTAAGCTTATGGCTAAGGCATATACTTGGTATCTCAAATATTGGTATCCTTCCATGATGTTTTTTTCTTTCTTTGCAGTGGAGGGGAACAAGGTCTTTCTGTGTCACACAGGCTGGGGTACAGTGGCACAACCTTGGCTCACTGCATCCTCCACCTCCACCTCAAGCCATCCTCCCACTTCAGCCTCCCGACTACCTGAAACTATAGGCACAAGCCACCATGTCTGGCTAACTTTGTACATTTTGCAGTGACAGGGTTTAATCATGTCGCCCAGGCTTGTCTCCAATTCCTTGGCTCAAGTAGTCTTCCCACTGCAGCTTCCCAATGTGCTGGTATTACCTGACCCAGCTGAGCTTCAGGTTGGGGGCACAGGAGGTGGGCCAACAGGTTGGATAATTAAAAGCTTTGATGAGGCCAGGTGCAGTGGCTTATGCCTGTAATGCCAACATTTTGGGAGGCCAAGGTGGGTGGATCACATGAGGTCAGGATTTCAAGACCAGCCTGGGCAACATGGTGAAACTGTGTCTCTAATAAAAATACAAAAAATTAGCCAGGTATGTTGGTGCATGCCTGTAATCCCAGCTACTCAGAGGCCAAGGCAGGAGAATCACTTGAACCTGAGAGGCAGAGGTTTCAGTGAGCC
>NW_022450945.1:0-1388 GCF_009761245.1 Sapajus apella
CTGTAGGTCTGCTGAGGTTCACTCCAGGCCCTGCTTGCCTGGGGTTCACCTGCAGCAGCTGTTGAACAGCAAGGGTTGTTACCAGTTTTCTTCTTCTTCTATCTTTGTCCCAGAAGGATACCCGCCTAGTGTCAATCTGATCTCTCCTCTATGAGGTGTCTTTTTGGATATATAGGGGTCAGGGAGCTGCTTGAGGAGACGGTCTTTTCTTTATAGGAGCTCAAATGGTGAGCTGTGAGCTCTGTTGTTGTTCATTCAAAGCTGCTGGGCAGGTACTTTTAGGTCTGCTGCAGCAGAACTCATAAACTGCTTTTTGTTCCCAGGTGCTCTGTCCCAGGGATTTAGGGCTTTATTTATGAGTTTCCATTATGCTGCTGCCTTCTTATTTTTTTTTTCTTTTTTTCCTTCAGACCTGCCCAGCCCAGCAAGGAGGCAGCCTAGTCACTGTCGGCCTATAGCAGCTTTGCTGAGCTGCTGTGGGCTGCGCCCCACTGCCGAGTGAACTTCCCTGCAGTCCTGTTTATATGGGTGTAGTTAGAACTGCTTTGGCGATGGTGGCCCGCCTCTGTTGGGGCGGAGTCTGTGCTGTGGCGTGTTTCCTTGGCAACGGCGGCCTGCCTCAGCAATGGCGGGTTGCCTTGGCAACGGCGGGCTGCCTCGGTAATGGCAGACGCCCCTCCCCCACAGAGCTGGACTGTCCCGGGTTCAGCTGCGCTCGAAGTGAAATTCTCAATCCAGAGATTCTGGTGGCTGTTCTTTTATGGGGGTGGGGCCAGCCGAGCCTGATCGCCTGGCTCCTTGCCTCAGAGCCTTTTTTAAGTTGGTGTTCCAGTCGCCTGTTGAAGAGGCGCAGGGGTCTGTTTGTTTTCCCCTGCGGCCACTCACTGCGCTGGCTTAAACAGCGGCTCTGAGGTTTGTGGCCCTCTTTTTTTCTTTTTTTTTTTTGCCCTGGAATCTACCGTCCTGGTTCTCTGCTCAGTCCCCTTTTTGAACCAGCATATGGGCGACTTCCCGTGGCTCCAATCACCAGCCAAAAGGGCACCCGGACCGGTGTATTTTGTACGGAGAACCGCGGCTCTGGGGCGCCAACAAAGCAGCCGCGCGGGGCAGAGCAGCGGCGCTGGTAGGCGCCGGCCATCGCTGGCCGGCACAGCAGCGCTGGCCACAACATCCGCTCTGGCGAGCATGGAGCACCTCTGCCCGGGAATTTCATAGTCTGTGGGCAATAAAAACGCGGCGTCCACTCACCCTCTGCGCTTTCACTGGGAGCTGCAATCCTGAGCTGTTCCTAAAAGGCCATCTTGGATCCTCCCTCCTGAAACGTGTTTCTAACTCGCAGAATCTAAACATAGATGCAACTTCCGAAGGTGAGCGAACACACAGTGGAG
>NW_022450946.1:0-1388 GCF_009761245.1 Sapajus apella
TGTGTGTGCTTACTTGGTGATTTGTTTTGTGTTAGCCTGGAAAGTTTGTATTTGGTTTTTATTTCTATCCAGATCAACTTTCTTCTGCTTCAAGAAAATTTCAGAGAATTTTTTCCTGAAAGTAAGGCTGTTCATACCTTTTTTTCCCACCTCTTTAGTTTGAGTGTCTTTCTTTTTTGTTATTTATTGTTTCTTTTTTTGGCATTGTTTTCCAAGGTTTCAAGTTTATAGTGAGAGGTGAGGCAACATTGATTTTGGCAGAACGGTCCAAAGCCAGTAGAGTCATTAAGTGACGCAAGCTTTTGAATTTTTTCTTTCTGTTAAAGCTCTCTGACACAGCTGGCTATTCTAGTCCCAGGAGAAAGAAGAGAGACTTGCTGTAGATCTGGATGGGACACTAGAAGTTAGGGGTGTATTAAAAAGAAGCAGCAAGAGCATCAACAAAAACCTCAGATGATTCAAGCAGGCTTCTTGGCCTTGTGGAACCTTTTGCAGTTGCTCAGAATTTGAGTTTTCGGTTCAGAGGATGATGGAACAAGGCAATAGAGGACAAGGAGGGTTATGTTGGATTCTTGTTTATCTGTTTGCCTCTCCTTCCAGTTGGAAAATCTTCAGTCCATAAGAAGCATTATCAACAAGCCTGAAGGACACATCTTACCCTGATCCTGGATGCCGTCGGAGTTGAGGATTACATCCACTTTACCAGGACTTTATGGAGTCCGTTCAAGAAAAATAGAAGGAAGCAATACTTAAGGATTTTTCTGTTAGCATTAGTCCTGTGCCATGTTACATTTTGGACATTGTTTGAAACAAGTGAGGGAGGGCTCTGTCATCTGGATCTAGGAGGATACATGAGTCCCTTCAGCTACACAGATGATATTTGGAAGGTGGTAAACTCAGAATCTTCCAACATAAATTAACTAAATTCTGGATGCCCTTTCTTTTTTTTTTGAGACGGAGTTTCACTCTTGTTACCCAGGCTGGAGTGCAATGGTGCAATCTCGGCTCACCGCAACCTCCGCCTCCCGGGTTCAGGCAATTCTCCTGCCTCAGCCTCCTGAGTAGCTGGGATTACAGGCACCCGCCACCATGCCCAGCTAATGTTTTGTATTTTCAGTAGAGTCGGGGTTTCACCATGTTGACCAGGATGGTCTCGATCTCTTGACCTTGTGATCCACCCGCCTCAGCCTCCCAAAGTGCTGGGATTACAGGCTTGAGCCACTGCACCCGGCCGCCCTTTCTTTTTAGAACTTTAGCAGACAGAAATTACCTGCCAAAAAGGCACAAAAGCTTCTCCCTTTTTTTCATGCTAAATGTGAACAATAATGTCTTGGAAGAGAAATTATTTTTCAGGGGATCATGGTAGTGTACAAGGGATGTTTGCTCCT
>NW_022450947.1:0-1388 GCF_009761245.1 Sapajus apella
ATGGTTATAATTTTAAAAATAAAAAAACAAGTATTAGGATGCAGAAGATTTTTAGAACTGTTGTACACTGGTGACAGAAATGTAAAATGGTATCACTTCTGTGGAATACAGTTTTGTGGTTCAGGGGTTCAAACAACAACTTGTAAATGTTCATAGAAGCACTATAAATAATAGTCAAAGAGTAGAAACAACCCAATTCTCCATCAACTGCTGAATGGACAAACAAATTGTGATATCTTCACAAAACGAAATATTATTCAGCTACAAAAAACATTGATACATGCTAAAATATAAATGAACCTTAAAAACATTATGTGTTGAATGTTTTGTTTGTTTGTTTGTTTTTTAAGACAAAGTCTTACTCTGTTGCCCAGGCTGGATTGCAGTGGCATGATCTCAGCTTGCTGCAATGTCAGCCTCCCAGGTTCAAGCAATTCTTTGTCTCAGCCTCCCAAGTAGCTGCGACTACAAGTGCCCACCACCATGCCTGGCTAATTTTTGTATTTTTAGTAGAGACAGGTTGTCACCATATTGGTCAGGGTGGTCTGGAATTCCTGGCCTCAGGTGATCTGCCCACCTCAGCCTCCCAAAGTGCTGGGATTACATGCATGAGCCACCTCACCCAGCCATGTTTGATGTTTTAACTGGAAAGAAGCCAGACACAAAAACACATATTGTATAATCTCATTCATATAAAATGTCCAGAATATGCAAATCAAACAGATAGAAAAACAGATTAGGGATTGTCAAGGGTTGGAAAGTGACCGCTTAGTTGGAGCAGAATTGGTATAGCTAGATATAGCTTGGTCTAATTCCGGGGAGAAGCACTGGAGTGTAAACTGCACTGCGGAGTTGCTCTTTCAGGTAAGGGGGTGGCCTTTTATACCCCCATGTCAGCAGGTCATTGACTGCATTCTGCCTACTGGGTTTGTAAACAAGCCTATATGATAAAAATCATGAGAGATTTGTTTTCCTTATTTTCCTTCATGCATGCTTGCTTTCATGTAGTCATTTCAGTAAGGAGTAGTCACTAGTAATTGGTTAATGTCATATCCTAACTCCTAGAGCCTCAGTGTTAATAAATTGTTTTTTTTTAATGGTCCATGGATCTGACTGTGGGGGCACATGCCTGTAATCCCAAAACTTTGTTAGGCCAAGGCAGAAGAGTCACTTGAGCCCAGGAGTTTGAGGTTGCAGACAGCCATGATCGCACCACTTCATTCCAGCATGGGCCACAGAATCAGAGCTTGTCTCAAAAATCAAAGACAACACAAACAAAAACAAAAACAGGTTAATTACTTCCAAGATACAATGGAGGTATAAGCAATGGGTGAATACTCCCTTTCCAAAAGAAAAAAAATCTGCCAAAAAAAAAAAAAAAAAAAAAA
>NW_022450948.1:0-1387 GCF_009761245.1 Sapajus apella
AGGAAAAACGTCTCTTTCAAACTGCTCTGCTGTGTGTTCGTTCATCTGTGGAAGTTGCATCTATGTTTAGATTCAGGGAGTCAGAAACACGTTGTTCTAAAAGCCGCGTTTGGATATTCCTGAGTGAATGGTAGTATACGGTGTAACGAGAAATATCTGCCTGTAAAAAAAATACGGAGCTATCTATCAGAATGATTGTCAAGGTTTATATTCAACTTACAAAGTTAAACAGATGTGTGAATGCAGCAGTTCAGAATCCATTTCTTTGGAGAATCTGGAAAGAGATATTTCCAGCCATACACAGGCTCATAAGAGTTAGCGGTAAGATCGCGTCTAAACCACAGGAGAAACGTCTCTTTCAAACTGCTCTGCTGTGTGTTCATTCACCTTAGGATGTTGCAACTATGTTTGGATTCAGCGAGTTAGAAACACTTCTCTCCTAAAAGCTGCGTTTCGGTATTCCTCAGTGAAAGGGAGTGTAGGGTGTAATGAGAAATATCTGGCTGTAGAATTAAAACGGAGCTATGTAGCAGAATGATTGTCATCAAGTATGTTCAACATACAGAGTTAAACAGGTGGTGAATGTAGCAGTTCAGAAACACTTTCTTTTGAGAATCTAGAAACTGATATTTCCAGTCACATACAGGCACCTTAGAATTAGTGGTAATATTGCACCTAAAACACAGGAGAAACATCTCTTACAAACTGATCTGCTGTGTCTTCGTTCACCTTAGGTAGTGCCATCTATGTTTAGATTCAGCGAGTTAGAAACACTTTTCTTCTGAAAGCTGCATTTGGATATTCCTGAGTGAATTGTAGTAAAGGATGTAATGAGAAACATCTGGCTGTAAAGCAAAAACGGAGCTATCTAGCAGAATGATTGTCAAGGTGTACATTCAACTGACAGAGTTAAATAGATATGTGAATGTAGCAGATCAGAAACCCTTTCTTTAAAGCCTTATACAGGCACATAAGAATTAGCGGTAGATCTCGTCTACTGCACAGGAGAAACGTCTCTTTCAAACTGCTCTGCTGGGTGTTCTTTTACCTTAGGAAGTTCCATCTATGCTTAGATTCCGAGTCTTAGAATCAGGTTTCTTCTAAAAGCTGCGTTTGGATATTCCTGAGTGAAAGGGAGTATACTGTGTAATGAGAAATATCTGCCTCAAAAATAAAAACGAAGCTATCTAGCAGAATGATTGTCAAGGTGTGTATTCAACTTACAGACTTAAACAGATAAGTGAATGTAGCAGTACAGAAAGCATTTCCTTGTAGAATCTGGGAAGAGATATTTACAGGCATATACAGGCACTTGAGAATTACTGGTAAGATCGCGTCTAAACCACAGCAGAAACGTATCTTACAAACTGCTCTGCTGTGTGTTCGT
>NW_022450949.1:0-1387 GCF_009761245.1 Sapajus apella
GAAGATGCTGCTGTTCGGCCTGGGCAAGCGCCGGTGCATCGGGGAGGTCCTGGGCAAGTGGGAGGCCTTCCTGGCCATCCTGCTACGGCAGCTGGAGTTCAGCGTGCCGCCGGGCGTGCAGGTCGACCTGACCCCCATCTACGGGCTGACCATGAAGCACGCCCGCTGCGGACACGTGCAGGCGCGGCTGCGCTTCTCCTTCCAGTGAGGAAGACACCGCCATGCGGAGGCCGGGGGACTCAGCCCTCGCTTCTCTTCCTTTTTTTTAGTTTTTCTTCAAAAATAGCAGCTTGGCTGGGCTCGGTGGCTCTGGCCTGTAACCCCAGCACTTTGGGAGGCCGAGGCGAGTGGATCACGAGGTCAAGAGATCGAGACCATGGTGAAACCCCGTCTGTACTAAAAAATACAGAAATTAGCTGGGCGTGGTGACGCGCACCTGCGGTCCCAGCTACTCGGGAGGCTGAGGCAGGAGAATTGCTTGAACCCAGGAGGCGGAGATTGCAGTGAGCCGAGATCGTGCTACTGCACTCCAGCCTGGCACCTGTCGACAGAGTGAGACTGTCTCAAAAAATAAAAATAAAAAGTGAAAAAGCAGCCCAAGTGCAGGGCCTGTAATCCCAGCGCTTTCAGAGGCCAAGGTTGAAGGATCCTTTGAGCCCAGGAGTTGGAAAGCAGCCTGGGCAATGTAGTGGAACCCTGTCTCTACAAAAAAAAAAAAAAAAAAAATTTTTTTTTTCCTGAGACAAGAGTCTCACTCTGTCACCCAGGCTGGAGTGCAGTGGCATGATCTCAGCTCACTGCAACCTCTGCCTCCAAGGTTCAAACGATCCTCCCACTTCAGCCTCCCAAGTACCTGAGATTATGAGCATGAGCCACCATACCTAGCTAATTTTTGTAGTTTTAGGAGAGATTGGGGGTTTTACCATGTTGGCCAGGCTGGTCTCAAACTCCTGACCCCAACCAACTGCCTAAGCTTCCCAAAGTGCTAGGATTACAGGTGTGAGCCACCGCACCCAGCCTAATTCACATTCTTAAAGTGTACAGACAACTTCTAGCGTAGAATTGTTCAACAGACACCAGAATTAATTTTATTGTTATTATTATTATTATTATTTGAGATGGAGTCTTGCTCTGTTGCCCAGGCTGGAGTGCAGTAGCATCATTTCAGCTCACTGCAACCTCTGCCTTCTGGGTCAAGTGATTCTCCTCCCTCAGCCTCCCAAGTAACTGGGACTACAGGCATGCACCATGCCTGGCTAATTTTTGTATTTTTAATAGAGATGGGGTTTTACGATGTTGGCCAGGATGGCCTCGATCTCTTGACCTCAGGATCCGCCTGCCTTGGCCTCTCAAAGTGCGGGGATTACAGGTGTGAACCACCGTCCCC
>NW_022450950.1:0-251 GCF_009761245.1 Sapajus apella
TCAAAACATAGATGCAACTTCCGAAGGTGAACGAACACAAAGCAGAGCAGTTTGTACTACGTTTCCCCTGTGTTTTCAACGCAGTCTTACTGCTAGGTTTTAAATGCCTAAGTAAGGCTGGAAATCTATGTTTCCAGATTCCCAAAAGAAAAGATTTCAGAACCTCTGCACACACACATCAATTTAACTCCATAAGATGATTTAACAGCTTGACAACCATTCTGCTAGATAGCTGCGTTTTTGTTTTAGAG
>NW_022450950.1:351-1387 GCF_009761245.1 Sapajus apella
ACATCAATTTAACTCCATAAGATGATTTTACAGCTTGAAAACCATTCTGCTAGATAGCTGCGTTTTTGTTTTAGAGCAAGATATTTCTCATTACAGCCTTTACTCTCAGTCACTCTGGAATATCCTAAAGCAGATTTTAGAAGAAACGTTTTTCTAACTCGCTGTATCTAAACATGGATGCAACTTCCTTAGGTGAACGAACACAAAGCAGAGCAGTTTGAACTAGACATTTCTCCTGTGTTTTAAACGTAGTCTTACTGCTAGGCCTTAAATGCCTGGGTGAGGCTGGAAATATCTGTTTCCAGATTCCCCAAAGAAAAGATTTTAGAACCTCTGCACACACACATCAATTTAACTCCATAAGATGATTTTACAGCTTGACAACCATTCTGCTAGATAGCTGCATTTTTGTTTTAGAGCAAGATGTTTCTGATTAGGGCCTGCAGGCTCTTTCACACTGGATTATCCAAACGCTTCTTTTAGAAGAAACGTGTTTCTAACTCGCTGAATCTAAACATAGATGCAACTTCCTAAGGCGAACGAACACAAAGCAGAGCAGTTTGAACTACCTGTTTCCCCTGTGTTTTAAAAGCAGTCTTACTGCTAGTTCTTATAAGCCTGTATATGGCTGGAAATATCTGTTTCCAGATTTTCCAACGAAAGGATTTGTGAACTACTGCACACACACGTCAGTTTAACTCTGTAAGACGATTGTACAGCTTGGCAACCATTCTGCTGGATAGCTGCGTTTTTGTTTTAGAGCAAGACATTTCTCATTACGTCCTTTAGTCTCAGTCATTCTGGAATATCCAAACGCAACTCTTAGAAGAAAGGTGTTTCTAACTCGCTGAATGTAAACATAGATGCAACTTCCTAAGGTGAACGAACACAAAGCAGAGCAGTTTGAAGTAGATGTTTCTCCTGTGTTTTAAACGCAGTCTTACTGCTAGTTCTTAGAAGACTGTATATGGCTGGAAATATCTGTTTCCAGATTCTGCAGCGAAAGGATTTCTGAACTACTGCACACAAACGTCAG
>NW_022450951.1:0-1387 GCF_009761245.1 Sapajus apella
AGTTTTTTTTTTTTTTTTTATCTTGCTCCTTTAGCTCTTTCAATTTCAATGAGAGGGTGTCTATTTTAGATTTTTCCTTGCTTCTCATGTGGGCCTTTATTGCTATAAATTTACCTCTAGACAGTGCTTTAAATGTGTCCCAGAGATTCTGGTATGTTGTGTCTTCATTGTCGTTGGTTTCGAAGAACAACTTTATTTCTGCCTTCATTTCATTGTTTATCCCGTCAACATTCAACAGCAAGTTGTTCAGTTTCTATGAAGTTGTGTGGTTCTGAGTTAGTTTCTTAATCCTGAGTTGTAATTTGATTGCACTGTGGTCTGAGAGACTGTTTGTTTTGATTTCTGTTCTTTTGCATTTGCTGAGGAGTGATTTACTTCCAATTACTGGTCAATTTTAGAGTAGGTGTGATGTAGGGCTGCGAAGAATGTATATTCTGTGGATTTGGGGTGGAGAGTACTTTAAAAGTCTATTAGATTTGCTTCGTCCAGATCTGAATTCAAGTCCTGGATATTCTTGTTAATTTTCTGTCTTTGATCTGTCTAATATTGACAGTGGAGTGCTAAGGTCTCCCACTATTATTTTGTGGGAATGTAAGTCTCTTTGCAGGTCTTTCAGAACTTGAATTATGTATCTGGGTGCTCCTGTATTGGGTGCATTTATATTTAGGATAATTAACTCTTCTTGTTGCATTGATCCTTTTACCATTATGTAATGCCCTTCTTTGTCTCTTTTAATCTTTGTTGGTTTAAAGTCTGTTTTATCAGAGGCTAGGATTGCAACTCTTGCTTTTTTTTGCTCTCCATTCGCTTGGTTAATCTCCCTCCATCCCTTTATTTTGAGCCTATGTGTGTCCTTGCATGTGAGATGGGTTTCCTGGATACAGCACACCAATAGGTTTTGACTTTTTATCCAATGTGCCAGTCTGTGTCTTTTGATTAGGGCATTTGGCCCATTTATACATTATTTTCAGAGGTGGACCAGCAATCCACCTCCGTAATGACAGATGACCATCCCCCAACAGAACTGGACCATCCCTTTCAGATTGCTGGTCTTTGCGGCGGTAGGACCCACTGAGCCAGATCACCTGGCTCCCTGTTTCAGCCCCTGTTTTTCAACTGAACGGGCGGCTCTGTCTCCCAGGGGTTCCAGGTGCCAGTTGAAATGACCGCTGAGATTTGTGTGAGTTTTTGTGCGGAGACCTGCTGCACCAGCTGAAACAGCCATCCTGGAAACTCATGGCGCTTTTCAGCCTGGGAATCTCCTGGTCTGTGGGCAGTAATAATTCATTTGGAAATGTGGTGTTCACTCACCCTCTGCATTCTTCTTACTGGGAACTGCACTCCAGAGCTGTTCCTATTCTGCCATCTTGGATCCTCTCTGCCCACA
>NW_022450952.1:0-1387 GCF_009761245.1 Sapajus apella
CAGCCTCCTGAGTCGCTGGGATTACAGGCACACGCCACCATGCCCAGCTAATTTTTTGTATTTTTAGTAGAGACGGGGTTTCACCATGTTGACCAGGATGGTCTCGATCTCTTGACCTCGTGATCCACCTGCCTCGGCCTCCCACAGTGCTGGGATTACAGGCTTGAGCCACCGCGCCCGACCTGGCTAACTTTTATATTTTTAGTAGAGACAGGGTTTCACCATGTTGGCCAGGCTGGTCTCGAACTCCTGATCTCAGGTGATCCACCTGCCTCGGCCTCCCAAAGTGCTGGGGTTACAGGTGTGAGCCACCACACCCAGCCTCCTTTTCTTTTTTTTTTTTTTTTTTTTTTTTAAACCCCTTCTGTTTTCAGCCACTACTTCAGGTCTCCTCAGTCCGTACCTAGTTTCCTGATGGACACTGGGTTGGGTAGATACTGGTGTCCCAGAGATTAGAAATCAATTCTTCAGACATCCTTTTTTCCTGGTCTGTAGAAAGAGCAGTGATGGACCCATACAGCGCTTTGACAAGTGCCTGGAGGAGTTCTACGCACTCTGTGACCAGCTGGAGCTCTGCCTGGTAAGAGGCCTCCTAGACACTGGGTAACCACAGCTCTATTCCATTCTCCGGGGTCTTCAGAAACCCTCATTCAGTCAGTCAACTCACACTCAACTGGGAACCTCCTGTGGGCCAGACCTGTGCTTCCACCAACGCTGGGGACACAGGGTTGTTCTGATCTGTGCCTTCACAAAGCTTTTAATTGCATGGAATAACAAACATACCCCTAAACAGGGACAGCTCAAAGTGGTCAATGCTGTGATGGGAGAAGCCTAGGCCAGAGTGCTTAGGGTTATGATTGGGGAGGCACAGGCACAGGGATCAGGGCTGGGATGGGGGAATCTCAGCTGTGGAAGCCCAGGGTGGGTATAGGGAGAGAGTGGCTTAGGGAAGGCTACTGCTAGAGTACATGTGAGCAAGTCTGGGACAAAGAAGGGAGGAGGGGCAGGAGTTGAGAGGAGGGCAAGTGACTAAGAATACAGACACTGCTGTCAGATGTACCATCAGTCTCTACCTCTGAGCCCTGGGTTCCTCATTAGGAAAATGGAGTTTCCAGGAAAACTCACATTATGCATGTAAACTACTTTTTTTTTTTTGAGACGGAGTTTCACTCTTGTTACCCAGGCTGGAGTGCAATGGCGCGATCTCGGCTCACCGCAACCTCCGCCTCCTGGGTTCAGGCAATTCTCCTGCCTCAGCCTCCTGAGTAGCTGGGATTACAGGCACGTGCCACCATGCCCAGCTAACTTTTTGTAGTTTTAGTAGAGACGGGGTTTCACCGTGTTGACCAGGATGGTCTCGATCTCTTGACCTCGTGATCCACCCGCC
>NW_022450953.1:0-251 GCF_009761245.1 Sapajus apella
TCAAAACATAGATGCAACTTCCGAAGGTGAACGAACACAAAGCAGAGCAGTTTGTACTACGTTTCCCCTGTGTTTTCAACGCAGTCTTACTGCTAGGTTTTAAATGCCTAAGTAAGGCTGGAAATCTATGTTTCCAGATTCCCAAAAGAAAAGATTTCAGAACCTCTGCACACACACATCAATTTAACTCCATAAGATGATTTAACAGCTTGACAACCATTCTGCTAGATAGCTGCGTTTTTGTTTTAGAG
>NW_022450953.1:351-1387 GCF_009761245.1 Sapajus apella
ACATCAATTTAACTCCATAAGATGATTTTACAGCTTGAAAACCATTCTGCTAGATAGCTGCGTTTTTGTTTTAGAGCAAGATATTTCTCATTACAGCCTTTACTCTCAGTCACTCTGGAATATCCTAAAGCAGATTTTAGAAGAAACGTTTTTCTAACTCGCTGTATCTAAACATGGATGCAACTTCCTTAGGTGAACGAACACAAAGCAGAGCAGTTTGAACTAGACATTTCTCCTGTGTTTTAAACGTAGTCTTACTGCTAGGCCTTAAATGCCTGGGTGAGGCTGGAAATATCTGTTTCCAGATTCCCCAAAGAAAAGATTTTAGAACCTCTGCACACACACATCAATTTAACTCCATAAGATGATTTTACAGCTTGACAACCATTCTGCTAGATAGCTGCATTTTTGTTTTAGAGCAAGATGTTTCTGATTAGGGCCTGCAGGCTCTTTCACACTGGATTATCCAAACGCTTCTTTTAGAAGAAACGTGTTTCTAACTCGCTGAATCTAAACATAGATGCAACTTCCTAAGGCGAACGAACACAAAGCAGAGCAGTTTGAACTACCTGTTTCCCCTGTGTTTTAAAAGCAGTCTTACTGCTAGTTCTTATAAGCCTGTATATGGCTGGAAATATCTGTTTCCAGATTTTCCAACGAAAGGATTTGTGAACTACTGCACACACACGTCAGTTTAACTCTGTAAGACGATTGTACAGCTTGGCAACCATTCTGCTGGATAGCTGCGTTTTTGTTTTAGAGCAAGACATTTCTCATTACGTCCTTTAGTCTCAGTCATTCTGGAATATCCAAACGCAACTCTTAGAAGAAAGGTGTTTCTAACTCGCTGAATGTAAACATAGATGCAACTTCCTAAGGTGAACGAACACAAAGCAGAGCAGTTTGAAGTAGATGTTTCTCCTGTGTTTTAAACGCAGTCTTACTGCTAGTTCTTAGAAGACTGTATATGGCTGGAAATATCTGTTTCCAGATTCTGCAGCGAAAGGATTTCTGAACTACTGCACACAAACGTCAG
>NW_022450954.1:0-1387 GCF_009761245.1 Sapajus apella
GCCATGCTGGGTCATTGCAGTGACCACACACTCTGGAGCTTCCAGGCTTTCCAAATATCCACCACACTGTCCCACACACCAGCAAAATATCCTGGGAATTCCAGGTCTCAAGGTGCAAGACATCTTCCTGCTTCCCCTCCACTGTTCACGGGCAGCTGAAAACACTGGCAGCTTTAAACTCACTTAAGACAGCTTCTAGTTCAGCCACCTAAGCAACCCCACCCTCCACCCACTCACACCCACCCCTGGAGACCCTGCAAGCCCAGAGCCTTGTGAGCGATCGTCCCTGGTTCTGGGCCCCCAGGAGCCTCAGTTCCTGTTCCCTGCCCCATCGGGTCCTCACCACCTGGTATGGTAACCACCCGCTCCCTGTAGCCAGCCTAGCCCTGACAAGCAAGAGATGTGATGCCAGCAGCCAGCTCAGGCAGCTGAGAGCTCACAGGAGCGCTGAGATGCAGGCTAGGTGCGTGCTGAGGACAGGCAGGGCAGGGTGGGGGCACTGCCTCTGGGCCTTGAGGTAATGGGATTTGAGGCTGCCAGACACAGGGTAGCGAGGCACCGCAGGGGCCACTCTGAGCCTGAATAAGGGCTGTCCAGGAGCAGATAGAGAAGGCTATGCTAGACAAGGGAAGAGGCAGACCCAGGAGACTGCAGGGGGCCCCGAATGCCAGCTTGAGTGCCCTGGCTGCCAAGTCTGTCCAAGGGGCAGGGGGCAGACAGCCATTAACACAGGGGGCCGCACCTCTTCCTGCCACAGCTTCTGGGTGCCCTAGACTGCTAGAGGCGGACCCAGGCCCTCTTCCTGATCTTGCAATTGGGGATGACAGTGGCTTTGGGGAAGGGGAAAAAGCCTTCCCTGAGCACCACCTGGATGCCCACACAGTGTGGGGCACTTTGTGCCCGGACCTCATTTATGCAAAGATGGTGCTTGACAGCCCCGTGATTCAGCACATGAAGGCCCTGACAGGAAAATGGAGCCCAAGGCCACACAGCTGGCGAGGGGTGCCCAGGTGAGACTGCAGGGCCACGGTTTCCTGCACTTAGCACCGATGGGAGCAGCTGGGGGTGGGGAAGAGAGAGAGTGAGTGTGTGTGTGTTTGTGTGTGTCTGTGTCTCAGAGGCAGAGGATCAGGAGAAAGAATGTGTATGTGTTCGGGGCAGAGGAATCAGAAGTGTGTGTGTGTATGTGTGCGTGTGCCTCAGGGGCAGGGGTGTCGGGAGACAGAGAGACGTGTGTGTGTGTGTGTCTCAGGGGCAGGGGGGTCGGAAGGGACAGTGTGTGTGTGTGCATGTGTGTGTGTCAGCAGCAGGTGGTCAGGGTGTCCAGACCACTTTGGCCCAGGCCCTTCTGCCAGGACACAGCTGGTCAAGAATCCCCCCACCGCTG
>NW_022450955.1:0-463 GCF_009761245.1 Sapajus apella
CAGGCGGAGGAGCTCCACAGGTCGCCAGTGCAGCTGTTTAGGCTGGCTGGCACCGCTGCTTTGCCCCGCGTGGCTGCTTTGTCGGCACCCCAGAGCCGCGGTTCTCCATACAAAATACACCGGTCCGGGAGCCCTTTTGGCTGGCGATTGGAGCCACGGGAAGTCGCCCATTCATCTGTTTAAAAAGGGGACTGACTTTGGGAGGCCGAGTCGGGTGGATCACGAGGTCAGGAGATCGAGACCATCCTGGTCAACATGGTGAATCCCCATCTCTACTAAAAATACAAAACATTAGCTGGGCATGGTGGCGCGTGCCTGTAATCCCAGCTACTAAGGAGGCTGAGGCAGGAGAATTGCCTGAACCCAGGAGGCGGAGGTTGCGGTGAGCCGAGATCCCGCCATTGCACTCCAGCCTAGGAAACAAGAGAGAAACTCCATCTCAAAAAAAAAAAAAAAAAAAAAA
>NW_022450955.1:563-1386 GCF_009761245.1 Sapajus apella
GGGGGAACTGAGCAGAGAACCAGGACAATGGATTCCAGGGCAAAAAAAAAAAGTGTCACAAATCTCAGTGCGCTGCTTAAGCCAGCGCAGTGAGTGGCCACAGGGGAAAACAAACAGACCCTGGCACCTCTTCAACACGTGACTGGAACACCAACTTAAAAAAGGTTCTGAGGCAGGGAGCCAGGAGATCAGGCTCAGCTGGTCCCACCCCCACAAAAGAACAGCAATCAGAAACTCTCTGGATTGAGAGTTTCACAGCAAGAGCAGCTGAACCCGGGATGGTCCAGCTCTGTGGGGGAGGGGCGTCCGCCATTGCCGAGGCAGCCCGCCACTACAGAGGTAGTCAGCCAATGCTGAGGCAGCCTGCCATTGCCAAGGCAACCCGCCATTAACTGAGGCAGCCCGCCGTTGCCAAGACAACCCGCCACAGCAGAGAGACTCCACCTCAACAGAGGCAGGCCACCCTTGCCGAGGCAGTTCTCACTACACCCATATAAACAGGACTGCAGGGAATCTTACTCGGCAGATAGGCAGAGCCCACAGCAGCTCAGCAAAGCCTCTACAGGCAGACAGTGACTAGGCTGCCTCCTTGCTGGGCAGGGCAGCTCTGAAGGAAAAAAAAAAGAAGGCAGCAGTATAACGGAAACTCATAAATAAAGCCCTAAATCCCTGGGACAGAGCACCTGGGAATAAAAAGTGGTTTATGAGTTCTGCTGCAGCAGACCTAAACGTACCCGCCCAGCAGCTCTGAAGGAACAACGGAGCTCACAGCTCAGCATTTGAGCTCCTATAAAGAAGAGACCGTCTCTTCAAGCAGCTCCCT
>NW_022450956.1:0-1386 GCF_009761245.1 Sapajus apella
CACACACACACACACACACACACACACACACACACACACACACCCCCTCTGGGCGCAGATGGACATGGCATATCTAGGCCCTACAACTGTCAATGTACTCACATCATCCACTTGCTGCTCCAGCTTGACTTTGGCCTTAGTCAGGGTGTTGACCTTGTCCTCCTCGGCCTGAAGGTCATCCAGGGCCTGCTGGTGGGCCTCTTGTAGAGCTTTCTTCTCCTTAGTCAGCTTGGCGATGATCTCATCCAGCCCAGCCATCTCCTCTGTCAGGTTTTTCACCTGCCGACCAAGAATCCCGTCTCCTTTAGGTTCAAAGGTCACCAGCTTGGTACCACCTATGGGGAGCTCCATGCCAAGGACCATGTTGCTCTCTGGATGCCAAGTGGCCAGCCTGGGTCAAGGTCAGTATGGTCGGGGAGTCCTGAGGAGACCTGGGCTAGCCACAGGGAGCTGCCCTCACCTTGTTCTCCGTTGCATGTTTCTCCTTCTCCACCTTGGCCAGTGTCAGCTCCAGGTCATCAATGTCCCTTTTGAGCTCTGAGCACTCGTCTTCCAGCTTGCGCTTCTTGGCAGTGAGCTCAGCATTCATCTCCTCCTCGTCCTCCAGCCTCTCATTCATCTCCTTCACCTTGGCCTCCAGCTGAATTTTGTTTTTGATCAGCTGGTCACAGCGCTCCTCAGCATCTGCCAGGTTATCTTGCTCCTGAGGGCAAGAAACAGAGGGGAGGCTGTTCGGGGGTCAAGGTCCTCATTTTTGGAAGTAGAGGGAGGGAGAGGCACATCCCTCAAATAGGAGGGGAACTCTAGGATATCCCCAGTTGCCAAGAGCTTCAGAAGTGTGGGGAGAAGATTCTTAGGGCAGTGTGACTTGGGAACATTGGGGAGGGGAGCAGAGAGGAAAGGAACCAGAAGTCTTCATCTGGACCTCTTCCTCTAGTCTCCTCCATCGAAGAGAGGGAACTGCATTTGCTGACACCAAGCACTTACATATGACGGCCCAATGAAATGGACAGATTTATTCCCTGTCTAGAGGAAACTGAGGCTCAAAGATGCTGGATGGTTTGTCCAAGGTCACAAAATTATTAAGCTATGGATCTAGGTTGAACCCAAGTAGAAAGCCTGTGCTTTCAAGTCAGCTCTTTTCCCTCTTCCCTTTCCTCCTCCTGAGTGACCTCTTTGGAGGTCTTTGGAAGTACTGATCCCAGAGTCCTCTGACTGAAGGAACAAGACAGTAAGTCCCTGTGCAGGGAGGTGCAGGGTTGTGGGAAGCGAAGGCAGAGCAGGATAGAAGAGCCAACAGTAGCCCAGGACCCTCACCGCCTGCACTTGGAGCTGCAGGTCGTTCTTCTCCTGCAGCAGGGACACCATCTTCTCCTCCAGCTCCTT
>NW_022450957.1:0-1386 GCF_009761245.1 Sapajus apella
CATTCACAGCTTTGGATGAAGCGTAGCCTCTACAGTGGATTTTGGTGATGTCTCTGCTTTTCTGGCATAGTATTGATATGGTTGTTTAAAAAAGTAATTTACTTTTTAATAATGTCATACTTCTAGAAAGCTTCCAGTAGCAGTGCAAAATATAACCTGTTTCTTCTCTTAGAGTCCCCAGCAGTTATTGCTGTAGCAGATTTGCAGCTTCCAACAAAGTACTCTGGCATATTTTACCCAAATCATGGACACTCTCCCAGGTTACCACCACAGAACCCCTAGATCAGGAAATCAGCATGGTTCCTAGGTGATAATTCAGTTCACAAACTCATTTCACTTTTACCTCCTGCCCTGCCAGGGAGTATAATGTGTTTTTTCCTTCTGATTCAGTTTTCCTGGCACTGTTCCCAAGACTTTCCTGCATATTTATGATCTTGACACATTTAAAGAGCATACAGGTTTTGTTTGAACACCGGTTTTCAGGTCTTTGGGGTACATACCTAGGAATGGAATCACTGTCATACGGTAAATCTATTTGTAACCATATGAAGAAACTCCAAACTATTTGACACATATGCTGCACCATTTCATATTGTCACAGCAGTGTTTAATAGTTTGAGTTTCCGCACATCCTTGTCAACACTTGTTTGTTTTTAGTATGGCTATTCTAGTGTGAGTTAAGGGGTATCTCTTTCTGGTTTGAATTATGACTAATGATGCTAAGCATCTCGCAAGTGCTTGCTGGTGAAGTGTGTATTAAAGTGCTTCGTTAGTTTTTAGATTGGATTGTCTTTGTTGTTAAATTGTAAACATTATTTATACATTCTGGATAACAGACACTTATGAAGAATCTACTGTGCAGAGTTTTTCTTCCATTCTGTGGGTTACTGGAACATAATAAGAATTTGTGTGTGGTCTCTGTGCCAGTGTCCTAAGGCAGAGCGCTAAGCCTTTGAAATGTATGAAATGATGTGTCTTTGTGTGCTAATGAGATGACTGATGGCTGGGGGCACCTGGACAGCCTCAGTGCGGCTGGTTGCCAAAGAAACCAAACTTGCCATTAGAGGATTTGAAATTTCAGCCTCCCTCCAGTCTCCATGAAAGTTAGAGGTGCTGATGGTTGAGCTGAATACCTAAAGGCGTTGCTGGGGACATGATAACACAGTAGTCCCAAGCTTTTTGACACCAGGGACTGGTTTTCTGGAAGACAGTTTTTCTATGGCCTGGGGTGGGGTGCATGGATTTGGGATGATTCAAACACATTATGTTTATTGTACATTTATTATTATTACACTGTAATATGTAAAGAAATAATGATTTCAGATTGTCTTCCTGCAACTAGACAGTCCCATTTGGGGGTGATGGGAGACAGTGACAGGTCATCAG
>NW_022450958.1:0-1386 GCF_009761245.1 Sapajus apella
GTCGGCTGTTGATACTTGTGCATGCTTCACGAAGTTCTCGTGTTGCAGTTTTCAGCTCCATCAATTCACTTATATTCCTTTCTATTTTGTCCATTCTTGTTAGCATTTCGTCAAATCTTTTTTCAAGGTTCTTAGTTTCTTTGCATTTGGTTAGAACATGTTCTTTAAGTTCACAGAAGTTTCTTACTACCCACCTTCTGAATTCTGATTCTGTCATTTCATCACACTCGTTCTCCATCCAACCTTGTTCCCTTGCTGGCGAGGAGTTGTGATCCCTTTTAGGAGGAGAGGTGTTCTGGTTTCGGGTGTTTTCATCCTTTTTGCGCCGGTTTCTTCCCATCCTTAAGGATTTATCCACCTGTCGACTTTGTAGTTGCTGGCTTTCAGATTGGGACTCAGATCTTTCAGATTGACGTTCTGTTTGTTGATGATGAGGTTATTTCTGCTTCTTGGTTTTCCTTCTGACAGTCTGGCCCCTCTGCTGTAGGTCTGCTGAGGTTCACTCCAGGCCCTGCTTGCCTGGGGTTCACCTGCAGCAGCTGTTGAACAGCAAGGGTTGTTACCAGTTTTCTTCTTCTGCTATCTTTGTCCCAGAAGGATACCCGCCTAGTGTCAATCTGATCTCTCCTCTATGAGGTGTCTTTTTGGATATATAGGGGTCAGGGAGCTGCTTGAGGAGATGGTCTTTTCTTTATAGGAGCTCAAATGGTGAACTGTGAGCTCTGTTGTTGTTCATTCAGAGCTGCTGGGCAGGTACTTTTAGGTCTGCTGCAGCAGAACTCATAAACTGCTTTTTGTTCCCAGGTGCTCTGTCCCAGGGATTTAGGGCTTTATTTATGAGTTTCCGTTATGCTGCTGCCTTCTTTTTTTTTTTTTTTCTTTTTTTCCTTCAGACCTGCCCAGTCCAGCAAGGAGGCAGCCTAGTCACTGTCGGCCTATAGCAGCTTTGCTGAGCTGCTGTGGGCTGCGCCCGGCTGCCGAGTGAACTTCTCTGCAGTCCTGTTTATATGGGTGTAGTTAGAACTGCTTTGGTGATGGTGGCCCGCCTCTGTTGGGGCGGAGTCTCTGCTGTGGCGTGTTGCCTTGGCAACGGCGGGCTGCCTCGGTAATGGCGGACGCCCCTCCCCCACAGAGCTGGACTGTCCCGGGTTCAGCTGCGCTCGCTGTGAAATTCTCAATCCAGAGTTTCTGGTTGCTGTTCTTTTATGGGGGTTGGGCCAGCCGAGCCTGATCGCCTGGCTCCCTGCCTCAGAGCCTTTTTTAAGTTGGTGTTCCAGTCGCCTGTTGAAGAGGCGCCGGGGTCTGTTTGTTTTCCCCTGCGGCCACTCACTGCGCTGGCTTAAACAGCGGCACTGAGGTTTGTGGCGCTTTTTTTTCTTTTTTTTT
>NW_022450959.1:0-1386 GCF_009761245.1 Sapajus apella
GATGCATGCTCAGAATACCAGTCTGGCAAGAAAGCCTTGCTAAGCATGTCTAAGCTCCAGGCTGAGGACAAGGCTGATCTCTCCTGTGGGCGTCAGATAGGACCCTGGAAATTCAAACATTGCTGAAGTCTGGGGAAGTGAGATGGGAACACGCCAGGTCTCCTAGGAGCATGACCTACCAACAGCACCACCAACAACAGAAACATTAGGCATTCCCATGGAAGTGGCCACTGAGGGATCCCTGAGAGAGCACACGTATTTGAGACCCAGAAGAGCAGTGAAGGACCTTCAGGCGTCCCAGCCTAATTCTCCTGCTGTAGCTTTGTTGACACAGCCTTCTTGACCACCTCTGGGCTCCAACCTGAGGACGAGGCTGACTATCACTGTCACACAGCTGCATCCAGACTCCGTGTGACCCAGAGAAATGGTCCTGTTCCATGGAGAAATGAGAAAGACCACCCCAAATCCTCCTGTCTGTCCAGTCCCTCCCCTATCCCTGTCTGTGACCAACACCAGTTGATGCCAGGGCTTCTGCTGTCACTTGTGCTGCTGAAAGCAGAGCATGGCTTCAGTGAAAATTACTCTTTTTCTTATTGATGTCCCAGCACAAACAGAATCAGTTTGTTTCCTGAAGCAAAAGGAGTTGCCCACACATTGTGGATGTGGATGGAAGAAGAATCCAGCCTGTGTGACTCAGAGACCCAGGTGCCCTCTGCCTGGCGTTTTCAGTGTTTCCTCTTCTTGGTGCAGTGATGCTGGCCCTTATCTGACCTCTGAAACTGAGGGAGAGATGACAAGAAAAGAGAATCCAATCTGTGAATCTCAGAGGCCCATATATGAGAGTGGAAGTCTGATATTGAAGGAAATGTGGGCACAGCATTTAGAAGGGTCTGGCTCTGGCTTGGCCTAGGGCTGGTCTACAATAGAAGCAAGAGAGATGCTCAGCCTTGTAGAGCCCAGTCACCGCTGTCCTGTCAACGGGCTGATCTCTCTGGAATGTGAACATCCTGCACAGACGTCCACAGAGACGCTGCAATCCCAGGATGATGCAAAAAAACAAATCGAAGTGAGCAGGGGATGTTTTTAGAGAATGAGGAATCAGGTGTGGGGTCAGATTGGTAAGAAAAGTACAGCCTGAAAAACTACTGTCCATTGCGACTCTTAAGAGGAAGAGCCCTGGAGACCTGAGTAGTGATAAAGAAACCCTCGAAGGCCCTGGGCCCTGGACACACATAGGGACTGGTGTTTGGTTCTGTCCTTGAGGGTCCCTGAGAAGTATCATATCAAAAAACCATGCACAGTGTTTTCTATCCAGTGCTCACTGTCCCAGCTGCTGTCTGCCCAGATTCTCTTAGTGTCCAGTTTCCTTCCCTGGGGTCTTTTCAC
>NW_022450960.1:0-1386 GCF_009761245.1 Sapajus apella
CACACACACACACACACACACACACACACACACACACACACACCCCCTCTGGGCGCAGATGGACATGGCATATCTAGGCCCTACAACTGTCAATGTACTCACATCATCCACTTGCTGCTCCAGCTTGACTTTGGCCTTAGTCAGGGTGTTGACCTTGTCCTCCTCGGCCTGAAGGTCATCCAGGGCCTGCTGGTGGGCCTCTTGTAGAGCTTTCTTCTCCTTAGTCAGCTTGGCGATGATCTCATCCAGCCCAGCCATCTCCTCTGTCAGGTTTTTCACCTGCCGACCAAGAATCCCGTCTCCTTTAGGTTCAAAGGTCACCAGCTTGGTACCACCTATGGGGAGCTCCATGCCAAGGACCATGTTGCTCTCTGGATGCCAAGTGGCCAGCCTGGGTCAAGGTCAGTATGGTCGGGGAGTCCTGAGGAGACCTGGGCTAGCCACAGGGAGCTGCCCTCACCTTGTTCTCCGTTGCATGTTTCTCCTTCTCCACCTTGGCCAGTGTCAGCTCCAGGTCATCAATGTCCCTTTTGAGCTCTGAGCACTCGTCTTCCAGCTTGCGCTTCTTGGCAGTGAGCTCAGCATTCATCTCCTCCTCGTCCTCCAGCCTCTCATTCATCTCCTTCACCTTGGCCTCCAGCTGAATTTTGTTTTTGATCAGCTGGTCACAGCGCTCCTCAGCATCTGCCAGGTTATCTTGCTCCTGAGGGCAAGAAACAGAGGGGAGGCTGTTCGGGGGTCAAGGTCCTCATTTTTGGAAGTAGAGGGAGGGAGAGGCACATCCCTCAAATAGGAGGGGAACTCTAGGATATCCCCAGTTGCCAAGAGCTTCAGAAGTGTGGGGAGAAGATTCTTAGGGCAGTGTGACTTGGGAACATTGGGGAGGGGAGCAGAGAGGAAAGGAACCAGAAGTCTTCATCTGGACCTCTTCCTCTAGTCTCCTCCATCGAAGAGAGGGAACTGCATTTGCTGACACCAAGCACTTACATATGACGGCCCAATGAAATGGACAGATTTATTCCCTGTCTAGAGGAAACTGAGGCTCAAAGATGCTGGATGGTTTGTCCAAGGTCACAAAATTATTAAGCTATGGATCTAGGTTGAACCCAAGTAGAAAGCCTGTGCTTTCAAGTCAGCTCTTTTCCCTCTTCCCTTTCCTCCTCCTGAGTGACCTCTTTGGAGGTCTTTGGAAGTACTGATCCCAGAGTCCTCTGACTGAAGGAACAAGACAGTAAGTCCCTGTGCAGGGAGGTGCAGGGTTGTGGGAAGCGAAGGCAGAGCAGGATAGAAGAGCCAACAGTAGCCCAGGACCCTCACCGCCTGCACTTGGAGCTGCAGGTCGTTCTTCTCCTGCAGCAGGGACACCATCTTCTCCTCCAGCTCCTT
>NW_022450961.1:0-849 GCF_009761245.1 Sapajus apella
GGTGGCATTCGCAGCAGTCTGGATGGAATTGGAGACGATTATTCAAAGTGAAGTAACTCAGGAATAGAAAACCAAACATGTATGCTCTCACTCATAAATGGGTGCTAAGCTATGAGGATGCAAAGGCATAGGAATGATATGGTGGACCTCGGGGACTTGGGGGAAAGGTTGGGAAGGGGGTGAGGAATAAAAGACTACCATCAGTAGAGTATATACTGCTTGAGTGATGGGTGCACCAAAATCTCACAAGTCACCACTAAAGAACTTACTTAACCAAACCCCACTTGTTCCTGAAAAGCACATGGAAATAAAATGAAAATGAACTACAGGACATCTAATAATGATGGGCCATTCAAATGGCTCACAAGTATCCTTTCCCGGGGCAAATGCTGAGCCATTGATTTTCTATGGCTCTCCCACCAAATGGCCTCTCTAGCTTCCCCAACCTTTGTCAGTGGAACTGCTAGCTCCATATAATAGGAACTTGGTCATCTTTGGTGCCAACCTCCGGGGTCATACGGCCATATCCAGCTCTGGTGGTCCATTGGTTCCCTCATAATACTCAACACTTTCTGGCCTTACTCAACACAGGTTCTCTGGTCACTTGGACTCCTGGGGATGCTTCCAAATTCAAGCAGATGATTCTTTTTCACCAAGGTGGATTACAGGCTATAGAAGCGAGGGTATGCAACCCCTTGCCAACCCTCACCAATGAGACCATTATTCCGTGTGATTTCACCATGATCATAGCACCCATTGAATTCACCAGCCTGATAATACGCGTTGATGCCCTGATTCAAAGGACAACAAGCTGGGTCAAACTGAAAACGATTGTGTTAATCATTGGGC
>NW_022450961.1:859-1386 GCF_009761245.1 Sapajus apella
TTTTCTTGCCCAGTTGTTCAAAAAAGAGACAAGTTTCAGTCCTCAGTGCTGTCCTTTGTTTTACAGGTAGAAGTTTTCTAGCTCAGATAACTACAAAAAACTGTAGACTATTCGTGAGGTATTAATTCACAAACCCGCTGGGGGCAGGGGCTATTTTCTAAGCTGTAGGCAGAGTGGGATTGGGATGATACAGTGTGCACAGACAAGTACTGAACTGACGGGCTGAAATTTTCTATACTAAAATATTACTTTGTATCAAAGGTTAAACAGACTTTAGTATAACAAATAAAGGTCGATTTCTCTAAAGAAAAGAAAAAGACAAGAAAGAAAAGAAAGAAAGAAAGAAACAGAAAGAAGGAAGGAAGGAAGAAAGAAAGAAGAAAGGAAGGAAGGAAGGAAGAAAGGAAGGAAGGAAGGAAGGAAAGAGAGAGAGAAAGAAAGAAAAGAAAGAAAGAAAGAAAGAAAAAGAAAGAAAGAGAGAGAAAGAAAGAAAGAAAGAGAGAAAGAGAGAAAGAAAGAAAGAAAGA
>NW_022450962.1:0-93 GCF_009761245.1 Sapajus apella
GTTCCTGTGATAGTTTGCTTAGGATAATGGCCTCTAGCTGCATCTACTTTGCTGCAAAGGACATGATTTTTTTTTTTTTTTTTTTTTTTTTTT
>NW_022450962.1:193-1386 GCF_009761245.1 Sapajus apella
TCCACATGTACTGAATGCTGAGCTTCCACTTATAAGTGAGAACATGCGGTATTTGGTTTTCTGTTCCTGTGATAGTTTGCTTAGGATAATGGCCTTTTGCTGCATTCTTCTTTCTTCATAGGTAAAAATTACCTTTTTTTTTTTTTTTTTTTTTTTTTTGTGGCTCCATGGTATTCCATGGTGTATATGTACCACATTGTCTTTATCCAGTCTACCACTGATGGGTATTTTCCATGTCTTTGCTATTGTCAGCACAATTCTTATCAAAATCCCAGCTAGCTTCTTTCCAGAAAGTGACAAGCTAATTCTAAAATTATATGGCAATTTGAGGCACCCAAAATAGCAAAAATAATCTTAAAAAATAACAAAGTGGGATGACTCAAATGTCCCAATTTCAAAACCCAAATCAAATCTACAGCAGTCACAGTGTGATACCAGAATGTGGACAGACAGATAAATCCATAAAATAGAACTGACAGCCCAGAAATAAACCCTCATGTTTATGGCAAATTGGTTTTTGACAGGGGTGCTAAAACAATTCAATGTGGAAATAATGTTGTTGTTTTTTTTTAATGGTGCTGGAACAACTGGACATCTATATGCAAAATAATGAAGGTAGACCTCCTATACCTCATACCATTATAAAAATTAATGCAAAATATGTTAATTACTTAAATGTAAGAGCCAAAATGGTAAGACTCTTAGAAGAAAACATGGGAGTAAATCTCATGACCTTAACTTAGGCAACAGTTTTTTCTTCTCCAAACTGGATTTTTTTTTTTTCTTTTAAAACAATTTTTTCTTTTGAGTTTAATGAAGTATTGCTAGCTGAAGCCAGGCTAACATGGTGAAAGGAATGTCAGACTGATGAAAGGTATGCAGCCTGACTTAAAACCAAACCCTGAACCCTTTTAAAAAAGAATAAAACATTTTATACACAAAAATGACACAAAAAGTACAAACAACCAAAAGAAAAATAAATTAGGTTTTAATCAAAATTAAAAACTTTTGTACATCAAAGAATACTCTCATGAAAGTCACAGAAGTCACTGGATGAGAGAAAATATTGGCAAATTATCTGATTAGGTCTAATATGCAAAGTATCCAGAAGATACACAGAATTCTTATAATTCCATAAAAAGACAGCTCAATATTTTAAATGAGGAGAGGATTTGAAAAAAACATTTCTTCAA
>NW_022450963.1:0-1386 GCF_009761245.1 Sapajus apella
CAAAGTACCAAAGTGCTGGGATGACAGGCATGACCCACCGCACCCAGTCGCAAGATCTTTAATGTAGACACATCTGCCAAGTCCCTGTTATCCCGTGTGAGAAAACATATTAGGCCTGGCATGGTGGCTTACGCCTGTCATCTCAGCACTTTGGGAGGCCAAGGCAGACAGATCACGAGATCAAGAGCTCAAGACCATCCTGACCAACATGGTAAAACCCCCTCCCTACTAAAAATGCAAAAGTTAGCTGGGCATGGCAGTGTGCCCCTGTGGTCCCAACTACTAGGGAGGCTGACGCAGGAAAATTGCTTGAACCCAGGAGGAGGAGACTCCAGTGAACTGACATTTCACCACTGCACTCCAGCCTGGGCAACAGAGCAAGACTCCATCTCAAAGAAAAAGAAAAGAAAAATAAAACATATTCACAGATTCTGGGATTAGGACACAGGAATCTATGGTGGCTGTGACTCTTCCAACCACACAGCCTATGTACAAGGCTTGCCTGTTCTCGGGTTTCGTGTAAATGGAATCACACTGCCTGTCTTCTTGTGGAAGGCTTATTTCACTTGGGGTAGTTTCTGTGAGTCATCCATGATGGCACTTAGCAGTTCCTTTTTGCTGAGTGGTAATTCATGGTATGAATGGATTCCAGTTTGTTTATCCACTCGCTGGTGGTGGAATGCCTAAGATGTTTCCAGGTTTTTACTTTTTACTCTGATGAGAAGATGAGAAGAGCTGCTCTGAACGTTTTTTCTTTCTTTCTTTCTTTTTTTTGAGATGGAATCTCACCCTGTCACCCAGGCTGGAGTACAGCGGTACAGTCTTGGCTCACTGCAACCTCCCCCTCCTGGGTTCAAGCAATTCCCATGCCTCAGCTTCCTGAGTAGCTGGGATTATGGGAATGCGCCACCACACCCAGCTGATTTTGAATTTCTGATAGAGACAGCGTTTCACCACGTTGGCCAGGCTGGTCTTGAACTCCTGACCTCAGGTAATCTGCCCACCTTGGCCTCCCAAAGTACTGAGATTTCAGGCATGAGCCACCACACCCAGACAGGTAAGTTTTAAATGATTAATGACTTCAATCTGTTGTGACTTTTTTCTGTCCCAAGAGCTTATAAGCAAACCCCTTTAGAATATCTGAAACATATTTTGGCAGGTGTGTGAGACCAGGCCAACCTCACGTGTGTGTGACTTGTGAGTCACCCGGGACCTGGTGATTGGAAGGACCCTGTGATCGAAGGGCCCCACACTTGGTTCAATGCTGGGTCATTGTCTTGAAATCCTTAAACAGTTTTGAAAAAAAAAAAAAAAGCCCCGTGTTTTCTCTCTCTCTCTCTTTTTTATTATTAGTATTTTTTGAGATGGAGTCTCACTGTTTTACCC
>NW_022450964.1:0-1386 GCF_009761245.1 Sapajus apella
TTTTTTTTTTCTTTCCATTTGTTTGGTAAATATTCCTCCATCCCTTTATTTTATGTGTGTTTTTGCACTAGATGGATCTCCAGAATACAGCACACCAATGGGTCTTGGCTCTTCATTTAATTTGCCAGTCTGTGCTTTTTAACTGGCCATTTACATTTAAGAGTAATATAACAATGTGTGAATTTGATCCTGTTATTATGATGCTAACTGGTTACTGTGCTCATTAGTTGATGCAGTTTCCTCATATCATCAATGGCCTTTACAATTTGGTATATTTTTGCAATTGCTGGTATCAGTTGTTCCTTCCCATGTTTAGTGCTTCCTGCAGGAGCTCTTGTAAGACAGGCCTGGTGGTGACAAAGCCTCTCAGCATTTGGTTGTATGTAAAGGATTTTATTTCTCCTTGTGAAGCTTAGTTTGACTGGATATTAAATTCTGGCTTGAAAATTCTTTTAAGAATGTTGACTATTGGCCCGTACCCTGTTCTGGTTGGTAGGGTTTCTGCAAAGATATCTGCTGTTAGTCTTATAAGCTTCCTTTGTAGGTGACACGATGTTTCTCTCTTGCTGCCCTTAGCATTTTTTCCTTCATTTCAACCTTGGTGAATCTGATAATTATGTGTTTTGGGGTTGCTCTTCTCGAGGAGTATCTTTGTGGTGTTCCTTGTATTTCCTGAATGTGAATATTGGGCTGTCTTGCTAGGTTGGGGAAGTTCTCCTGGATAAGATCCTGAAGACAGTTTTCAAACTTGGTTCCATTCTCCCCATCACTATCAGGTACACCAATCAATGTAGATTTAGTCTTTTCACATAGTTCCATATTCCTTAGAGGTTTTGTTTGTTTTTTTTTCCTTTTTCTCCAATCCTTTCTTGGAGCCTTTGTTTCTTTTCACTTTTCTCTAATCTTGTTTTCTCACTTCATTTCATTGAGTTGACCTTCAACCTCTGATATCCATTCTTATGCTTGATCAATTTGGCTATTGATACTTGTGTGTGCTTCATGAAATTCTCGTGCTGTGTTTTACAGCTCCACCGGGTCATTTATGTACCTCTCTAAACTGGTTATTCTAGTTAGTAATTCTTCCAGCCTTTTTTCAAGATTATTAGCATTTTTGTATTTGCTCCTGTATCTTGCAAGAGTTGTTATTACCCACTTTCTAAAGTCTACTTCTGTCAGTCTTCAAATTCATTATCCATCCAGTTTTGTTCCCTTTCTGGTGAAAAGTTGTGATGTTTTGGGGGAGAAGAGGGGTTTTAGTTTTTGGAATTTTCAGCCTTTTTGCTCTGGTTTCTCCCCATCATTGTGGGAGCCTTTGACGTTGGTGACCTTTGGATGGGTTCTCTGAGTGGACATCCTTTTTGTTGATGTTTATATTATTCCTTTCTG
>NW_022450965.1:0-1173 GCF_009761245.1 Sapajus apella
TCGGAAGATGCATCTATGTTTAGATTCAGCGAGTTAGAAACACGTTTCTCCAAAAACCTGCGTTTGGATATTCCTGAGTGAATGGGAGTATAGGTTTTAATGAGAATTATCTGGGTCTAAAACTAAAACGGAACTATGTAGCAGAATGATTGTCAAGGTGTATATTAAACTTACAGAGTTAAAGAATTGTGTAAATGTAGCAGTTCACTGAGCCTTTCTTTGGAGAATCTGAAAAGAGATATTTCCAGCCGCTTACAGACTCTTAAGAATTAGCTTTAAGATCGAATCTAAATGATACGAGAAACGTCTCTTTCAAACTGCTCCACTGTGTGTTCGTTCACCTTCGGAAGTTGCATCTATGTTTAGATTCTGCGAGTTAGAAAGACGTTTCTCCAAAAAGCTGCGTTTCGATATTCCTGAGTGAATGGGAGTATAGGGTTTAATGAGAAATATCTTGCTCTAAAACAAAAACGGAGCTTTGTAACAGAATGATTGTCAAGGAGTACATTAAACTTACAGAGTTAAACAATTGTGTGAATGTAGCAGTTCACCAACCCTTTCTTTGAAGAGTCTGGAAAGAGATATTTACAGTCTTATACATACTCTTAAGAATTAGCTTTAAGATCGCATCTAAATCATACGAGAAACGTCTCTTTGAACCTGCTCCACTGTGTGTTCGTTCACCTTCGGAAGTTGCATCTGTGTTTAGATTCTGCGAGTTTGAAACACGTTTGTCCAAAAAGCTGCGTTTGCATATTCCTGAGTGACTGGGAGTATAGGTTTTAATGAGAAATATCTGGCTCTAAAACAAAAACGGAGTTATGAAGCAGAATGATTGTCAAGGTGTATATTAAACTTACAAAGTTAAACAATTGTGTGAATGTAGCAGTTCACTAAGCCTTTCTTTGCAGAATCTGGAAAGAGATATTTCCAGCCGCTTACAGACTCTTAAGAATTAGCTTTAAGATCGCATCTAAATGATACGAGAAACGTCTCTTTCAAACTGCTCGACTGTGTTTTCGTTCACCTTCGGAAGTTACATCCATATTTAGATTCTGCTAGTTAGAAAGACGTTTCTCCAAAAAGCTGCGTTTGGATATTCCTGAGTGAATGCGAGTATAGGGTTTAATTAGAAATATCTTGCTCTAAAACAAAAACGGAGCTATGTAACAG
>NW_022450965.1:1273-1386 GCF_009761245.1 Sapajus apella
GAGTTAAACAATTGTGTGAATGTAGCAGTTCACAAAGCCTTTCTTTGGAGAATCTGGAAAGGCTTTGTGAACTGCTACATTCACACAATTGTTTAACTCTGTAAGTTTAATAT
>NW_022450966.1:0-1386 GCF_009761245.1 Sapajus apella
AAAAATACAACATGTGATACCTGATTGGATCCGAAATCTTGAAATTTAACAACAACAACAAAGAACTAAAAAATGCTGGAAACAGGCCAGGTATGGTGACTAACACCTGGAATCACAACACTGAGGGGCAAGATGCGTGACTCCCTTGCAGCCAGGGGTTCAAGACCAGCCTGATCAACATGGTGAAACCCCATCTCTACTAAAAATACAAAACATTATCTGGGCAAGGTGGCATGTGCATGTAATCCCACCCACTTGAGAGGCTGAGGCAGGAGAATCACTTCGCTGGATCCCAGGAGGTAGAGGTTGCAGTGAGCCGAGCTTGTAGGACAGCATACACCATGGACACCAGAGTAAAACTCTAACTGAAAAAAAAAAAAAAAAAAAAATGGGAACAAATAAATGTGAGAATCTTAGTGTGGACTCTATCTCATATAATGTTCTACGAGCATTAAATTGGGTAAAATAAAATTATAGTAAAAAATAAATGGCTTCCTTGTTAGGAGATACATATTGATATACAGTGGGAAGCCATCTGGAAATCTGAAGCTTTCAAAAATTTCCACAATTTAACAAAATATATAGCCAAGCATGGTAGCTCACACCTTGAATCCCAGCACTTTTTGAGGCCAAGGTGGGCAGATCACCTGAGTCGGGTGTTTGAGATCAGCCTGACAAACATAGAGATACGCTGTCTCCACTAAAAATATAAAATTAGCCAGGTGTGGTGGTGCATGCCTGTAATTCCAGCTACTCAGGAGGCCGAGGCAGGAGAATTGCTTCAACCTGGGAGGTGGAGGTTGCAGTGAGCTGAGAAGGAGCCATTGCACTCCAGCCTGGGTGACGGAGCGAGACTGTGTCTCAAACAAACAAAAACATATATAAACAGAGAAAACATGAATGTAACAAAAAGTTAACAATGGGGTGAATCCAGGGGAAAAGGATATAAGGATATCCACCCTTTCAAACTTTCTGTTGGTCTGACACTTTCAACATAAAAGTAAGGGATCAAAACTTCCTGCCTTGCTTTCAAGACGCCTACAGGTACCTGATTTTAAGCAAGTCAGATTCCTCCATCAAACCTTGCAAGCTACCTAACCCAGCCTGACTAACATGGAGAAACTCCATCTCTACTAAAAATACAAAATTAGCTCAGTGTGGTGGCGCATGCCTGTAATCCCAGCTACCCGAGACACTGAGGCAGGAGAATCACTTGAACCTAGGAGTCAGAGGTTTCAGTGAGCTAAGATCATGCCATTGCACTCTAGCCTGGGCAATAAGGGTGAAACTCTGTCTTTATATATACATATGATGTAAATGGTAGCCAATATGTGCCATTCTTCTTGGCCAAAAGGAACTTTCTGCTAAATGTCTTATAATCTGAAA
>NW_022450967.1:0-1385 GCF_009761245.1 Sapajus apella
GGGCTTGCAGCAGCAGATGGGCACACAGCAGCTGGAGCCACAGCCCCCACAGCCAGAGCCACAGCCCCCACAGCTGGATCCGCAGCCCCCACAGCCGGATCCGCAGCCCCCACAGCCGGAGCCACCGCCTCCACAGCTGGATCCACAGCCTCCAGAGCAGCCACAGCAGCCCATGTTTCTGGTGGATTGAGGGTGGAGCAGGTATAGGAGCAGGTGTGAGGAAGGTGTGCAACTGAGTAGTGCCCTGAGCCCAGGCCCTTTATATCCCTGTCTGGGGGCCTGGAAGGCACACGGTCACTTCCTTGTGTCTGTTTATGGTCCTCTCCCCAGGGAAACTGTGTTTTCTTTAAAATAACACCAATGTGCTTTATCCTTCTGACTCACTTCCTACTTCCATACTGTTTTCCTCTGTAAACCTTCAAGGCCCAACTCTGCTCCATTCTGGGGACCCCTTGGGATGAGTGAGCTTCACACATTCTTCCCCTGTTCAAATCTTCATCTCTTTCTTTGGGGGCTCCTGTGAATGGACCCATGTTTCTGAGCCAGACCCTGAGAAATTCAGATTCTAGTGTGGATGAGTGGGTGATGGTGCTGGGCTTCAGCCTCACTGATCTGGACTTTCCAGCTTTAGTGGGTGTAGCAGGCTCTGTGCAGGTGGGCTCCTCTCTGTTCAGCCTCCTCCTGCTCTTTTGTCTTTGAAAGTCGGAGTTGCTTGCAAAAGAAATTGCTCTAAATTGCTTCATAATGCCTGCCTCAGTCTTGCAGTGATGCCACCATTCACACCCTCTTATTTGCTAGAGAGTTCGGGTCTGCAGGGCACTGTGAACGCGGGCTTTCTCTCTGGTGATGCAGATGACAACTGTCTATACCTCATGTTTATGTAAGTGGGGTCTCCTAGGACCCCAGCGTTTTTCCTCCCTCTGTGGTGGGTGGGGTCAAGGTTGGCTGCTCTTGACTCTTCAGGAGCCTGCTCCCTGTACAGACAGAACCAGCAGACCCTTTAGTGTGGCCCAGGTTTGGGGGTTGTGAGGGAGGTGGGGGGACACTGAAGCCCCTGCTGCATCCAGCTCTGCGACTCACTGAGCACGGCTGGACCGGGCTGCGCTGTGGGGACAGCTCACAGTGCCTGCCCTGGGGTCTGGCACAGAGAGGGCAGGTGTGCCCTGGAGAAGGGAAGGTGTGGGCCAGGGCTGGGGTCTTAAGGAAGCTGCTGGGTGTGGGCAAGGCTGAACGTGAGAGAGCAATGGGTGGTGGCATCTGTGCAGAGACTGGCGGGTCTTGAGATTTTTTCAAGTTGTAATGTGGGCCAACAGATCACTTCCTTCTTCTGCTGAGTAGAATTTTATTGTGTGAATATAGGCAGGTTTTCTCCCCCAACCCCACAG
>NW_022450968.1:0-1385 GCF_009761245.1 Sapajus apella
AATTGTGATGATAGTAATCTAAAAACACCAGCTGAGGTTCACCTTAGTCTTTTAGCATAAAAGGATCAAAGGGTGCTGATGACGGCAGTGGCAGCTGCCCAGAGTGGTCGGTTGCAGCGGGAAGATGCAAGCAGTAGTGGCAGGAGTGCCTGCGGGACCAGAGGACACGGTGGGACCCCGTGACCCATGTCCCTAGGGCCTTGACTGCCTGAGGAAGCAGACTGCACTGCCCCAAGCCTTGAGCAGTAGGTGGACCCTCCTCCAGGCCCGAAGCCTCCACCATTCCTGCCTTGCTGCTCTCACCCTGCAGCTGTGGGGAGGGCATGGAGCTGGGACCTGATTCAGGCGCCCCAGGTAGGAATTGAAAGTGGCCCAGCTTTGGGGTCCCAGCCAGCAGCAAGACCACTGTTCCATCCTGCCAAGGACTCCCAGTTCCTGCATCTGAGGAGGAGACTCTGCTTGAGGCCACCCGGGGTTGTGTCCCTGCAGGAGGACACTGAGCCTGATGCTCCCCATGGCCAGGCCAGGTAAGTGATCTGCTCCCCAAGGTGTCTCCCCTACCTGTTCCAGGTGAAGAGAAGGCTCAGTTACCACTGAGTACTAGGGGAAGAACTTGCAGAGATATCAGCCCCGCCCCAGATGCAGGTCTGGGCCCAATGAGGGGAGCTACCCACCCCAGGATGCAAGAAGGTGTGACAGGGGCAACCTGCAGGCTCCATGGATCTGGTGGGAGGCCCACCCTCCCCTCAGCGGGATCCAGGCCTCTCTGCACTCCAAGACCTCAAGACCAAGAAGGCCCCCTGTCCCTGCAAACCTGGGGGTGTCTGTCCCTCTGGCTGGCCTCTACTGGCTCCCAGTTCCCAAGTGCACACTCTGATGTCAGAGTGGAGTTGGGGCCAAGCCCTAGTGCTGTCACAGCCTGGCTGGGTGTGTGGATGCTCAGGGAAGCATTGACACACCAGCCTCCTGCCACCTCAGTTACAAGGAAGCGGAGGGAAGATGGGATGAGGGCAAATAGCACTGGCCTAAAGGTGTCCCTTGGCATGAGGAGTCTGAGTGCTATGGATGGCAGTGGGAGGCAGACAGCCTCTTGGGCAGAAGGGGGCAGGTCACTTGTGAGGCCCCTCCTTTTGGCCAGGGAGGACCTGAAGGCTCCCTGAGCTGCCAGTCCTGTTGACAGGAGTGGGAACTTGTGCCTTTTCTGGGCTTGCCCCATGTTCATGCTCATTTCCTCCCCTCTGAGGACTGTAAAAGTCCTGGGCTTAGGCAGACTTAAGCAGAGGATGGAGAGAGCAGAGACAGAGGACAGGAAGATGAGGGATGACCTGCTGCAGAGAGGAGTTGCCTTCCCCAGGGTCTCTTCTCAGCTGCAGAGTGGGGCTGCC
>NW_022450969.1:0-1385 GCF_009761245.1 Sapajus apella
ATCCAGGTAACACCGATGGGCAGACTAATGGAAAGGAAAACAGATTTCATTTATTTTAAAGAATTTTTCTTCTTTTCCAATTGAAACAAAAAGTCAGTATTATTTTCCAGCCTCTGTTTGAAGAATTGCGTTGTGTAGGAGAAATTCCTCTGTCATCAGAATGTCCATACTGAGACTGAACTGATACCTGCTGGGGAAATTGCCCAAAGAAACAAGATTGAGAAGATGGTGGGGGCATGGCAACGGGGGTGGGCAGTAACATTCACCATCCCTTCCAATTCCAGGGTCACTGGATACATGGATTCTACTTCTGTGCTTGGATTACTGTGACTGATGAGCTGCTGAAGGAGCCTTGCTTTGCTTTAAATGAGCAGTGATCCATTTCAAAGTAGAAGATGCATGAGTTCAAAGGGATATTGAATTTATCATCTATTACAGAAACCCTGATGAAATTGCTTCTGAAAGAGGTCCATGGCCCAGTTCCAACAGACTCAAAAGCCAAGTTAGGAGACCAAGGTTTATTTTCAAATCAGTCATATTGCGGGAGATGCTTGGGCCAAGGTGGAGGTTAAGATAGTGGCGTGCTGGTAAATGTTTAATATGGACTATGGGGTGGGGAAAGCAAAGATCTGTAGCATTTCCTAATTTCCCTTGTAGAAATATTCCCACCATGGCCAATTTCAGCTACCAATGTAAGGTCACTGGATACGGAAGTCTAAAGAGATGTGCACATTTGTCTCTTGAAAGACAGTGTGAGCCTGCTCCAATATGTCACTGGGCTAAGATAGCTGAAAACATTGTGTTGTCTTTGTAACGAATTAAATATGTATTCATAAGAACATTCTAAGCAAACCAGTGCAAAAATAGCAATAGCTATAAACCGGCAATTCACAGAAGAAGGCAGAACGTCCAATAAGCATGAAAATATACTCAGCAACCTGGTTGGCAAAATTAAGAATTGGACAGTACCAGCTGTTTACAAGGATGAATGGGGAGAATCATATTCTCATTCACTACTCTGGGGAAGATAAATTAGTACACACACTTTGGAGAGCAACTTGGCAATATCCTTAAGGTTAAAGACACACTTACTCCACAACCCAGCAACTCCATTAGGAAGGAGGATACCCCAAAAGCTCTTGATATATACACCAGGAGACACAAACAAAAATGTTAATTGGAACACGGTTTTCAATAGTAAAATACTAGAAACAATCTAAGGGTCCCTCAGGGGAAA
This sequence comes from Sapajus apella, assembly GCF_009761245.1. Classification (NCBI taxonomy): domain Eukaryota; kingdom Metazoa; phylum Chordata; class Mammalia; order Primates; family Cebidae; genus Sapajus; species Sapajus apella. Next base: position 1,238 of record NW_022450969.1, read on the forward strand.
GATGAATAATAGTGCTTTACTTGTATGGTAGAATACTATACGGAGGTTAAAATGAATGAACGAGATCTAAGTGAATCAACATAGATAGGTTTAACAGCCAGTATTGTGTGAAAGAGCAATTTGCAAAGGTTAAATAATGATATGCTAC
>NW_022450970.1:0-1385 GCF_009761245.1 Sapajus apella
ACCCCACAGCAAGGAAGGAGTGCCTGTCTTTGTCCAAAATTGGGGTGGTGCTTTGTTGATGTATTTCATTTCAAATTGGCTCATGTATGAAAATCTGGCAATATACATAACATGTGATACTGTTTCCTGGCAAGACAGGGTCAGTCACGGATGGCAGCCTCAGCTCATAAACAAACCAGGAGAGGGCCTGCCCTCAACACCTGTACTTCCTCCTTCTGGGACTAGGAATTTCCCAATTGCCAGCCAAAATAGACTCAGGAGACCCATCCTCCAGGGAAAGCTCCTGCATGTCCTACGGGTGTTCTCAACCTCCCTGTGGGGCTTTGACTGGACTACAGTTTCCCCTCTGTTTTTCTAAAACAACCTGTTCTGTAATTATGATACAGATATGCTGGGAAGGGAAGAGCGTGGTCCCTTTAAATGATATGAAACAGGGGAAGGGAAGGGCTGGGTAGAGGAGGGTGAGGTCCCTGGTAGGGCTCCACCCCCAAGGAACTAGGTGAGGGCAAGCACTCCTGCCTTCATCCCCAAATGTTGCATTTCCCACGACCACCCTGGCCCACCACGTTGAGAGAAGCATATCAGTGGAGCAACACAGGTGGCTGGACATTGAGAGGGATGCCCTGTCAGGCACCAGCACGCAGGCAGAAGCAGAATGACATGGAGTTTGGCCAGAGCGGACGAAGAAGAGTCCCACCACTGGGGAAGGGTTGGGCTGCCAATGTCCCACCTCCAGGGGAAAGCCATCTCCCTGCTGGCTTCCCGATCTGCTGAGAGCTACTCCCACTCAATAAAACCTTGCACTCATTCTCCAAGCCCACGTGTGATCCGATTCTTCCCTACACCAAGGCAAGAAACCCTGGGATTGAGAAAGCCCTGTGTCCTTGTGACAAGGTAGAGGGTCTAATTGAGCAGGTTAACAGGTGCCACTGGTAGACAGCAAGCTAAAGGAGCACCCTGTAACACACCCCCACTGGTGCTTCAGATGCAAACACTCACCCCTACACACTGCCGTGGGGGCAGAGTCCCACAGCCTGCCCGTCTGAAGAAGTGAGCCGCACCCCCACCGCATGCCCTGTTGGGGGAACAAGGGAACCTTTCCCGTTTCAGTTACAGATCATCCTGAGAGTGAATAAAAGAGGTGCATGTTCTGGAATCACTCACTTGCTGAGAAGAAGTGGAGGTGACTTGGAAAGTGGAACTTTCCTTTCGGCATTGGTTGGGGAGGCTCCTTGATTCTGGTTCCTATGAGGGGTGAGGAACAGGGAAGTGGTGATGGAAGCCGATTTTCCAGATAAAGGGTAATGGGCGTGTTTCAGGGAGCAGGTGTCATTACCCATTTGGCAGTGAGGGTCTAATATAAGTGGAAATGCACTGATTATGTG
>NW_022450971.1:0-1385 GCF_009761245.1 Sapajus apella
CAGTTGTGTGTGAAGCCTGTGTGTGTGAGGGTGTGTGTGTGTGGGTTGGTGGATGTGTGGGCGGGTGTGGGTGTGTCTGTTTCTGACTCCAGACCTGAGCAGCAGATGCTTCTTCCTGTGGTAGCGTGTTTCTCAGAACCTTGGATAACACCCAGCCCTCCTCAAAACGCCATACACGTATGTTTTAAGACATTTCTCTTGATGATTGGTGAGATGGCGTTGATTGAAACCAGCTGATTTTCCATTTAACACTGAGGACTGCTCAACTTTGCTCAAGAGGGTTCTTGACTCTTACTTTGTAGCAGGAGCTCCAAAGTTAATCAAGCCTTTTCAAGAGTTTCACGTGGAAAGGCAAGATATGTCAGGTTAGACCCGATGTGACAATTTGAACCAGGCAAAGTCTCCTTAGAGACAAGGGTCCAAAGACGGTGCCGATGGCACCTAACGTCTTTTGATGTTGACGTCAATCCAGTCAACTTCTTGTGAAGCCATTTAGGTGTAACATTGGGCCTGGGGGAGGCAGTGCACCCTCTGAAATTAGAGGCCCGAAGATTTCGATTTGATTTCCAGCCCTGTACCAGTCAGTCCGCCACTCACTTTCAAGTGACAAGCCTTAGGCGGGTGACTTTCTGTCTCTGTTTCTCTATTTCTGCACAGGGATTTCTGTGGGCCTTAAGGCCCACTGGGAGGCGATCCCTTTTCCAGCTCAGTGCCTGCTTTGTTCAGTATGCTTGTCAATGCGGACTTTCACACCCCTGTGGTTTTCGATTAACTCTGTTACCTCTTCTAGAAATTAACAGAGAAAATTGACAGTTGATTGACAAGAATGAGAATCCGCTCTAAAGAATTCAAGTAGAACTGAATACTTTCTTAGTGAAAGAATGCTCAACTCGAGCGGACAGAGATCCCTCATTTTGACTTCATTGGCTATGGCACTGAGAGACAACTTTTTGAAAATACACAGCTAAAACGGTCCGAGCTTCAAGTGCTGGGCGAGATTTTCAGAATACACAGCTAAAACGGTCCCTGCTTTAAGTGGTAAAGCAGGGACCGTTTTAGCTGTGTATTTTGAAAAAGTTGCGTGCTCTCCAAATGAAAAGCTACTTTTATTGTTACTCTTGGTCCCCAGGAGAAACGGGAGTCCTTTTCCGACAGCACGGGAGACACATGAGTCCTTCGCGGTCCACCTGTCTGCCTCTGAGGGTGCAATGAGGGCGTGAAGCACTTTGGGAGGTGTCCGGACACACAGGTAGGCTTGCTACAGGGCACAGCTTCATCCTGGGGGTGTGGTGCTTGTCATCATGAGCCATGTCTGAACAAATTAATCACGCTGCAGAGGCAAGAATGTTGTCTGTTTGACCTGCTGTTGTTTTGAATCCGAGCAG
>NW_022450972.1:0-1385 GCF_009761245.1 Sapajus apella
GTCACCACAGTGCAAGGTCAGTCCATCTGGGTTGGTTGGACAAAAGGTTTCTTAACATTATCCTTTTGATGTTCAGTAACGTAGGAGAATCTGACCCTGTGTATCATAGGTGATTTATACAGTGTTCCAGGTGGGGAGAATTCTGATTGAGAGTCTGTTACCCACTGAGGCTTGATTTAAGATGGAAGGATGAAATGGCAGCACCAGCCACGCACTGAGGGGCAGTGAGCTTCCTCCTCAGCAGCTTGATTCCATGCTCGGGGCAAAATCATTCATTGCCAAGCCATTGGACCTTGAGGGGGAATATCCTGCTAGATCGACTTTATCATGAGTCCGTTGTCCTGTTCTTCTTCTGTGTTCCTTTGACTTGAACACTCTTTCCCATCTGGTCTTCTAATGTCACCAAGTGAAGAAAAGCCCTGTACACGTAAGCCTCAGGATGGTCTGAAGCTCATGGTGTTTTTCTTTCTCTCCATGCAGGCAGAGGAACCCACCAAGGAAAAAGGTGTGTATTCTGGAAGCCCTCCTTGCCTAAGGAAAGATCTTCAGTGTGGCAACAGGTGGCACTTACTCTCCTGCTTTTGCTGGTGGGCCGCTTGGGTTTGAGCTTCCTGACAGAAAGGAGATAGGGCCAGTTTGGTTGCAAAAACACTGAGTCCATCCAATAAAGAGCCGTGACCATCCCCTCGAGTCCTGGAGGCAGAATTGCTATGGAGATGGAATAGGGTGCTGTTCATCAGGGCGATGTGGTGTGAGGGGACAGCCACGTGGAGTGATTGGGAATGTTTTTGGGAGTGCATATGCGGTTACTCAGAAAATTCAGAAAAGCTTTCTAAAACATTGAATTGCTACTGCACATTTCACCTACATTAACACATTCATCCTCCACCACAGCTGTACCTGAAGGTAAATGTTATATCGTCACTCCTTAGACAGAGATGGTGCAGAGGTGAATTTCCCAGGCTCTCAATCTCCCAAACGCAAGAGGCAAATGTGAACTCAGGAACCAGAGGAGGACTGATGCAGTGCCTTACTATTGTGCACTCACCAGGCGGCCCTCGTATAACTGGTCATTATGCCAGGCAGTTGTGGCATCTGTTTGTGCATGTGGAAGGAGAAGAGTCTTGAGAGGTCCCAAATACTGTCTGTCATTTTAGGGAGGTCTCAAGGGCTGCCTGACGCAGAAGATCAGTAGGTACATTGGACGCTGGATTTTTCTATGTGCATTTATTAATGTGAAAGCCAGAGAAGCGAGCTCACGCATGGCTGGCGGTAGTGGTGGTGTCACTTTTCAGCTCATGGTCTAAAGCAGAGAAATAATCAGGGACATAATCTATTGTGTTTAATAACCCAATTTTCATAATCATTTGACATGCTCAGGTGGG
>NW_022450973.1:0-1385 GCF_009761245.1 Sapajus apella
GGGCTTGCAGCAGCAGATGGGCACACAGCAGCTGGAGCCACAGCCCCCACAGCCAGAGCCACAGCCCCCACAGCTGGATCCGCAGCCCCCACAGCCGGATCCGCAGCCACCACAGCCGGAGCCACCGCCTCCACAGCTGGATCCACAGCCTCCAGAGCAGCCACAGCAGCCCATGTTTCTGGTGGATTGAGGGTGGAGCAGGTATAGGAGCAGGTGTGAGGAAGGTGTGCAACTGAGTAGTGCCCTGAGCCCAGGCCCTTTATATCCCTGTCTGGGGGCCTGGAAGGCACACGGTCACTTCCTTGTGTCTGTTTATGGTCCTCTCCCCAGGGAAACTGTGTTTTCTTTAAAATAACACCAATGTGCTTTATCCTTCTGACTCACTTCCTACTTCCATACTGTTTTCCTCTGTAAACCTTCAAGGCCCAACTCTGCTCCATTCTGGGGACCCCTTGGGATGAGTGAGCTTCACACATTCTTCCCCTGTTCAAATCTTCATCTCTTTCTTTGGGGGCTCCTGTGAATGGACCCATGTTTCTGAGCCAGACCCTGAGAAATTCAGATTCTAGTGTGGATGAGTGGGTGATGGTGCTGGGCTTCAGCCTCACTGATCTGGAGTTTCCAGCTTTAGTGGGTGTAGCAGCCTCCGTGCAGGTGGGCTCCTCTCTGTTCAGCCTCCTCCTGCTCTTTTGTCTTTGAAAGTCGGAGTTGCTTGCAAAAGAAATTGATCTAAATTGCTTCATAATGCCTGCCTCAGTCTTGCAGTGATGCCACCATTCACACCCTCTTATTTGCTAGAGAGTTCGGCTCTGCAGGGCACTGTGAACGCGGGCTTTCTCTCTGGTGATGCAGATGACAACTGTCTATACCTCATGTTTATGTAAGTGGGGTCTCCTAGGACCCCAGCGTTTTTCCTCCCTCTGTGGTGGGTGGGGTCAAGGTTGGCTGCTCTTGACTCTTCAGGAGCCTGCTCCCTGTACAGACAGAACCAGCAGACCCTTTAGTGTGGCCCAGGTTTGGGGGTTGTGAGGGAGGTGGGGGGACACTGAAGCCCCTGCTGCATCCAGCTCTGCGACTCACTGAGCACGGCTGGACCGGGCTGCGCTGTGGGGACAGCTCACAGTGCCTGCCCTGGGGTCTGGCACAGAGAGGGCAGGTGTGCCCTGGAGAAGGGAAGGTGTGGGCCAGGGCTGGGGTCTTAAGGAAGCTGCTGGGTGTGGGCAAGGCTGAACGTGAGAGAGCAATGGGTGGTGGCATCTGTGCAGAGACTGGCGGGTCTTGAGATTTTTTCAAGTTGTAATGTGGGCCAACAGATCACTTCCTTCTTCTGCTGAGTAAAATTTTATTGTGTGAATATAGGCAGGTTTTCTCCCCCAACCCCACAG
>NW_022450974.1:0-1384 GCF_009761245.1 Sapajus apella
CACTAGCTGCCAGCCTAGTTTATCTTTGTTCTATGAAAAAACACAGAACACCTGCTCGTTAGAAATAATCACATGTTCAAAAAGAATAAATAAGTGGGTCAGAGTCTGCTCTGGGCTCTTAGCTCAGGATCCTGTCAGCCCTCTGATTCCCACTTTGCACTCTATCTTTGTATCTGTTTCTTAATTCCTTCAGTGCAGCTGGATTGGGGTCTCCATGAATGAGCTGTTCTTGGCAAGCTGAGGGGGGAAAATACAGACTTAACAAATTTTTTTGCAGAAAAGCTGATCCACCATCTTTCTTAATTTAGTGATTCTGGCACACCATTCTTTCTTTATTGTCGAAATCACAGGAATATAAGTTCTCTTGATGTAATGGGTTTAATAACTTGGGTTATTAAATATTAGTATAAAATAGGCAGTATTTTTTCTTTTCCTGTGACTAAAATTATTTCTAAGATTCCAGAATGTATTCATTACTGAAACAATGCTGACACTGCACAAAAAAGGAAGAACCAGACATTCATTAAAACTGGGAAAAAGCAGAACTCAGTGCACTCAAGAACAGCTAGCAGGCTGGGCACGGTGGCTCACTCCTGTAATCCAAGCATTTCAGGAGGCTGAGGTGGGTGGATCACTTGAGGTTAAGAGCTCAAGACCAGCTTGGCCAACATGGTGAAACCCCACCTCTACTATACAAAAATTAGATGGGCATGGCTGTTTGTGCCTGTAATCCAAGCCACTTAGGAGGCTGAGGCAGGAGAAGTGCTTGCATCCAGGAGATGGAGGTTGCAGTGAGCTGAGATCGCACCACTTACTCCACGGTGGGTAACAAAGCAAAACTCCATCTCAAAAAAAAAAAAGAAAGAAAGAAAATATTTGTTATGGGGAGGATAGAAATATGATCTTGCTGGCAATCCTTCCATTTTAGTAAATCTTAACAGTGTGATTCCATTCTGCTTTGTCCCTCTCCACTTCAGAGACAAAACCAGTAACCAAATCAATTCTATTTCTATTTATTTCAAAACACATCTAACAATTAAGAGATGATAGGCATGACTCCAAACTGTGAAAGGAAACCTTTCTATGTCCTGGGTATCATGGACAGTTGATGAATGCTTGTTCAGTTGACTGGTGTAGACTTCAATAATAAAGTGTTGAATGCACTATGCCAGACAAATCTTGCATCTCAGAAGTAGGACAAATACTGTTATTTTACTTCTGTCTCCACATAAATGCAATATTTACACATATTTATAATGGGTTAATACAAACAAAGTGAGTTAACTGTTCTAGAGAGTATCAGAATTTGGACAACATGCATTCTCCTGTCCTGACATATAATTAATAGTTAGAGGCATATTATTTCACGTGACAAGTACCATTA
>NW_022450975.1:0-1384 GCF_009761245.1 Sapajus apella
GTCACTACAGGTTTGACTACTCTAGGGACCTCACGTCAGTGGAACCACACAGGACGTGTCCTTTTGTGTCTGGCTTATCTCACTTCTCACAATGTTCATAACAACGTTGATCCATGTAGCAGCACGTGTCAGAATCTCCTTGCTTTTTCAGTCTGAATAATATTCCACTGTATGTCTATATCACAGTTTGTTTATCCACTCATTGGTCTATTTTTTTTCTTTTAGACAGAGTCTTGCTCTGTTGCCCAGGCTGGAGTGTAGTGGCAGGATCTCAGCTTACTGCAAACTCTGCCTCCCAGATTCAAGGATTCTCCTGCCTCAGCCCCCTGAGTAGCTGGGATTACAGGTGTGCACCACCATACCTGGCTAATTTTTTTTTTTTTTTTTTTTGAGATTGAGTTTGCTCTTGTTGCCCAGGCTAGAGTGCAATGGCATGATCTTGGCTCATTGCAACCTCCACATCCTGGGTTCAAGCTACGCTCCTGCCTCAGCTGCCTCAGTAGCTGGGACTACAGGCGTCTGCCACCATGCCTAGCTAATTTTGTGTATTTTTAGTAGAGATGGGGTTTCACCATGCTGGCCAAGCTGGTCTCAAACTCCTGACCTTGTGTTCCGCCCACCTTGGCCTTCGAAATGCTGAGATTACAGGTGTGAGCCACCACTCCCAGCCCCTAATCAGGTTTTAAGTCCCCTATTATATGCTGCTTTTGTATCCCCCTGAGATCTCAAAGTATAAATTATATGATCTGTAATAGTTATACCATCCAGCCCTCACAAAACTGTATATTTTTAAACAGTAAAATCAGCTCCACCAGCATTTATGGAGTAGTTACTAATGCAGCAATACTATTCTGAGAGGGAGGAACACATAGGGAGACATGAGAAGCCTTAGAGCTTACAGTGGGAAATAACGTGGCACAGTGGTGAGAATGTACACACAAATATAGTCTCTCTAAATACAGGGATATAAAACTGCATTTTTTAAAACTGCCATTTACACATCACATTGTATTCTAATTGCTTTGAAGGTAAAAATACTTAAATGTTTTTTCTAATATCCGAAACTGGAAAGTGATGAACATATTTAATTCTCTCTGTTTTCATTTTACTTGATTTCTTAGACAATTCAGATACTGTGGGGGAACTTAGGGGAACATGCTTGCAAACCAAAGTACCTAAGTAAAATTTATTGAGTGCTCACTATGTGCTAACTACTAGCATGGCAGATTCTCGGGATAAAACAGTGAGCCAAAACCAGCAGTGATCTTGCACTGATGGAGTTTACAGTGCGATGGAATGAACCGGTAATAATCAGACCAGTCAATGATGAATTATCCCAGGAATAAGTGCTGCACAGAAGAGCCAGGGTGCTGAATGCACAGCA
>NW_022450976.1:0-1384 GCF_009761245.1 Sapajus apella
TTTCAGAATGTTTTGGGAGTTCCAACTTTAGTTGTCCATAGCACAGAGTATATGACCAATGCATTCTTGTATTGCTTTCTTTCTCCATTCCTGTTCCACTGCTTTGGGATTTTACTCCCTGGAATCACTTCCCAAATAAATGGCCTCCTTGCAGATCTTTGTCTCAGGTGCTGCTTTTGGGGAGGTTACGTTGGACCACAAATGTCACTACAAAACTGACCTAAAGAATGAAATGTAGGACATGTATAATATACAGATGGCAACAATGTCCCCATGCCATTAATAAGTGAGAGTAGTGATAACTCATGATATACAAAAGCATCACTATGACCTCTGATGGAAGAATGCTGTAGCACTTAAATAATAAAGACACAATGATTAATAGAAACAGTATGGAGACTGTTGGTCTTATTACCTGATTTAACCTCCCCCCATCCTACAAATAAAAGAATGAAATAGGTTAGCCAAATTTTAATTATACTAGCAATATTATGCTAATTCAACATATTGAAAATAAAAAATAGGTGTCCTAGATGGTCAAGTAAGATGAATGCATATCTGATGATGGCATAGATCTCAATGGAATTTCAGGGTTTTCCTTCTGTGTAGAGTGTTTAGGAGTCCAGCAGCACAGAGCAGTCTAGAATGTCCACCACCATTGGGGTATACAGTTTTTACCTCCCACCACTTAGAAAGAGATACAACATGTAGCATACCTCTTCGGAGTTTATAACATCATATTCTGTAAAGAACAACAATTTTTAAAAACATTTTCATTGGTGATTGAAAAAAATTTGAAAATTTTGAGTTTAAAATGGGGTCCAGAGCATGCAAGAGTGCTGTAGCAAATTGACACTTTGACCATGTGACCCAGTAAATATCATACTGCTATAGGTATTCATGATTAATAAGAATTCTATGTAATATATCTGGTAAGAAATATATGTAATGTGTCTATGTAATATATTTGTAAGATATCTGGTAATTCCCAACTAGAAAATCCCAGAGCTCACACCTTGGGTTCTGGATCAAGGTCTTCTGCAGCAGAAAACTACTTTATGTTAAAACAACAATAAGAAAACTTCCTGTTATAAGATCAAGTAGAGTCCGAGGTCCTGAGCATGAAAACGCTGTGCAAGCAAGGGCCTTCATATTGAGCGATAACTAGAGCCAGACATTCAGACAATGGTGCAGTTCTTTCTTACATGGTGAAAAAAGTTCAGCCTCTTTTGGCGCCTATTACATTTGCGCTGAAAACTGTCTTCTTGCATCTATGGCAACATTGATAAACAAGGAAAAACATGTCAGGTCTAGCTCACAAATGTATTACACAGTATGTTGGTATTATGTACAAATAAATTATTACCATGCTATTGTCATATTA
>NW_022450977.1:0-1383 GCF_009761245.1 Sapajus apella
TGGAGAAAAAGACAAATAGAGGCAGTCCCGCAGCAGCAGGTTTTTAACGGGAAGAAATGCCCAGGAGGGACACGAATGTCTCAGCAAAGGAACCCCAGGAGTCAATCTCAGAAGATCCTCAGGAACAGCAGAGTCACTGGCAAGAACAAATGTGGCTGTGCCGGGACCTCTCTGATGAGCTCCGGTTTTGAAGACTGCCCAGGAGAGGAAAGAAGGCGTCCCAAGAGAGGATGAGTCCAGAAATGAGAAACCTATCTGATGCAGAGAATGGGGCCCATGGGAAGCCTCCTGAAACTTACGAGCCGCATTAGAAGGCTCTAAATTTGGCTGTTGGCAACAGGCCTCCCGAACAACAGCTCCTTCATCAAGTTCGAAATTCATTTGTCTTTCACATAAAACCCTGCGCTATGGTGGCTGCTCTGCGCCGTAGAACTGTCGGTGGTCCCGGCTCCTCTCTGGATGCTCTGCCATCCTAGGGGCTACCTCCCTCTGCCAGGTCCCAGCCCGGGAAAAAGGGAGGGGTGGGCACAGCACTTTCTCTTTTTTTTTTTTTTTTTGAGATGGAGTTTTTCTCTTGTTACCCAGGCTGGAGTGCAATGGCGCGATCTCGGCTCACGGCAGCCTCCGCCTCCTGGGTTCAGGCAATTCTCCTGCCTCAGCCTCCTGAGTAGCTGGGATTACAGGCACGCACCACCATGCCCAGCTAATTTTTTGTATTTTTAGTAGAGACGGGGTTTCACCTTGTTGACCAGAATGGTCTCGATCTCTTGACCTCGTGATCCACCCGCCTCGGCCTCCCAAAGTGCTGGGAGCACTTTCTCTTAAGGATGAGACAGGTTGCACCAAGCACCCCTGCTCGCCTCCCATTGGCCAGAACTGGGTTACGTGGTCTAGCTGCAAGGCATGCTGGGAAGCGCAGCCTCTACTTGGTGGTCATGAGGTGTGATAAACCTTTTCTTCCCAAGGGAGTAGGGGTGAATGGAGCAGGGAGTGGCAGCCAGCAGTCGCTGCCAATGTATGGAATCTGAGGTCCAGAGAGGGTGTCTTGGCGAAGGCAATGCAACAGTTAATAGCCTCCCCCCATAGAAGCCTGAAACTCACCTCCCTACCCTGCAGCTGCTCTCCCGCAGGTCTCTGTGGATCTAGCCCCTGGGGAAACCCTCTCTGCCCCAAGTCCACAGTGGCCTTGACTCAGGGCCCTCATTTCTCTATTTGAGTCTCTTTCCCCCCATGCAGGAAGGCAGGATGATGATGGACAGAGAGAATGTGGTCCTCAGGGCCTCATGAATCCTCATGAATCCATGGGCAGGTGCCAGGGCCAGAGGGGCCGAGTTCCTGGGTCAGAGCTGAGGCTGGAAAGGGCCCACCAGAGCCCCAGGACCC
>NW_022450978.1:0-1383 GCF_009761245.1 Sapajus apella
CAGCCCAGAGTCCTCTGACAGCAACCCAACCCTCCCACACCATGCCCAACCCAGAGGCCCAAGGCCTCCAGCTGGATTGTACCAGCTATCCACTGCCAGGGCGGTCCAGCCTATGCCATCCATGGCTCCACTGGCAACAGGATAAAGTCAGGGGCTTCATGCTGGCACTTAAGTTTATACCCAATCTTCCTTCAACCTTCCTCTCCCTCTTCCTGTGCACATGGACCCTGCTCCACCAGGCTGCCCCCTTCCTGCCCCAAATGCCCAGTGGGTTCCTACTTCCAGACTCCAGTCACACCCGACATTCCCTGGCTCACCAATACACAAGATCTTCAGGCATCTTCTGTGGAATGCAAATCCCCCTTGGCAGGAAAACTCTTGTCAGCTTACAGCCTAGGGGGATTCTACTGGAGGTTGGGTGGAGGTGCAGAGAACAGGTCCTGGGCCCCAGGGGGAGGTGAGAGAAGGAGTCGGAAAGCATCCTGGACACAATTCATCCCCATGGCCTCCGCCTCACTTCAGATTCCTGGAGCCTGGACCTGGCTTCTGTGTGTGGCCATGTGACACCTGGCACTGCCTGCGCCATTACCTGCCAACCCCCACACGCACATTCTGCCCTCCTCACCTTTGTGTGAGAACTTAGCCTCCCCTCCAAGAGCTACCAAAAGGGGGCTGGTACTCTGGGCCAAGTCTGTCCACGCTGTCACATACTGACTTTATGTCTAAGGCAGGAAGTTTCATCTTCCTGAGCCTCCATTTCTTCCACTATAAAGCAGAATTGTAAAAGCACTAACACGGATATTCGCTGTGAGGATTTGGTGAAGCAGTATGGGTGAAGAGCACAGTCCTTTCAGGGAGGCTGCCTCATAAATATCCTCACCACCATGGTGCGTAATTATGTATAATCCTTGCAATCTCACTGGACTCCACACTGGACTGTAAGTGCCAGGTGGGCAGGGACCTTGCCTCCCTGTATGCTGGGTGCTCAGCATGTGCTTGGCACCCAGTTGGGACTCCATGAATATTACTGGAATAAATGAATGAGGCAGAAGCCCTTATGATTGTTTTGTTATTGTTCTCATTATCGTTGTCATGGATCTCATTATTGGTTTTTTCTTTTTCTTTTTTTTTTGAGACAGAGTTTCACTCTTGTTGCCCAGACTGGAGTGCAGCAGCGCAATCTCAGCTCACCACAACCTCCACCTTCCAGGTTCAAGTGATTCTCCTGCCTCAGCCTGCCAAGTAGCTGGATTACAGTCATGCACCAGCAAGCCTGGCTAATTTTGTATTTTTAGTAGAGATGGGGTTTCTCCATATTGGTCAGGCTGGTCTTGAGCTCCTGACCTCAGGTGATCGGCCCACCTCGGTCTCCCAATGTGCTGA
>NW_022450979.1:0-1383 GCF_009761245.1 Sapajus apella
CAGCCTCTGGTAACCATCATTCTATTCTCTGCATCCATGAGACCATTTTTTTTTTGCTCCCACATAGGGGTGAGAACATGCCAGCTTTGCCTTTCCTTGCCTAGCTTATTTTAGTTAATGCAATGTCCTCCAGTTCCATTTATGTTGTTGCAAATAACAGGATTTAATTCTGTTTTATGGCTGGGTAATATTCCTTTTTGTATATGTGCCACATTTCCTTTATCCATTCACCTATTGATTGACACTTAGGTTGATTCCATATCTTGGCTATTGTAAATAGTGCTGCAATAAACATGGGAGTATGCACATCTCTTTGATATACTGATTTCCTTTCTTTTGGATATATACTCAACAGTAGGACTGCTGGATCATGTGGTGGTTCTGTTTTTAGTTTTTTTGTTTGTTTTTGTTTTTTGGAATCTTCATACTGTTTTTCACAGCAGGTAACTGCTATACTAATTTACATTTCCACCATCAGTTTGCCTTGGCGTCCTTTTCTCTGCATCTTCATGATCATTTATTTCTTGTCTTTTTGATAAAAGACATGGCTATTTGTATGTATTCTTCTGAGAAATGTCTATTCAAGACTCTTGCCCATTTTTAAATCACATATTTGTTTTTCTGCTCTTGAGTTGTTTGAGTTCCTTATATATTTTGGCTATTCATACCTTGTCAGTTGAATACTCTGCTAGTATTTTCTCCCATTCTGCAGGTTGTTTCCTCACTTCATTGATTGTTTCTGAGTTGTGTGTTTGCTTTTACTGCACTGAAGATTTTTAGCTTGATGTGATCTCATTTGTTCATTTATTACTTTGGATTCCTGTGCTTTTGAGGTCTTACTCCAGAAATCTTTGCCCAAACCAATGTCCTGAATATTTCCCCAGTGTTTTCTTCTAGTTGTTTTAGGCCTTATAGTTAAGGTTTAGGCCTTATCATTTATTTTTAGACCTTATCTTTAAGTCTTTAATTCATTTTTATTTGATTTTTGTACATGGTGAGAGATAAGGGTCTAGTTCCACTAGCTTTTACACAAACTGACTTCTCTGGACTTTAGTGCCCTTATTAATAAAATGAAGTGTTTTTGTTAGATCATATTATTAGTCAGGTTAGGTTATGTATGCTGTAGTGACAATCTAAGTCCTAAAAATCAGTGGCCTCACACAATAAATGTTCCTATCTCTCACATATCTAATGCTGGTCTGCAAATGTTCTGCTATATTTAGTCACTCAGTGACCCAGATATGGACAGCTTTGTTGTATTGAGATATCACTATCTCAATAACATGCCTCAAGGGCCACCCTGATAGAAAAAAGATACCAATAAAGGGGCTCATAACTTTTCACTTCCTTAACCAGAATGTACTATTCATCCCTCCTACCATA
>NW_022450980.1:0-1383 GCF_009761245.1 Sapajus apella
TCATTGCCCAGGTTGGAGTGCAATGGTGTGATCTCGGCTCACTGCAAACTATGTAAAACAGTCTGCCTTAAAGAACTAAAAGTAGGTCTACCCGGGCTGGGCGCGGTGGCTCACGCCTGTAATCCCAGCAATTTGGGAGGCCGAGGTGGGTGGATCACGAGGTCAAGAGATCAAGACCATCCTGGTCAACATGGTGAAACCCCGTCTCTACTAAAAATACAAAAAATCAGCTGGGCATGGTGGCGCATGCCTGTAATCCCAGCTACTCAGGAGGCTGAGGCAGGAGAATTGCCTGAACCCAGGAGGCGGAGGTTGCGGTGAGCCGAGATTGCGCCATTGCACTCCAGCCTGGGCAACAAGAGCGAAACTCCGTCTCAAAAAAAAAAAAAAAAAAAAAAGTAGGTCTACCCTTTGATCCAGCAATCCCATTACTCGGTTTCTACACAAAGGAAAAGAAGTCATCACATGAAAAAGACACTTGCAGACATTTATAGCAGCACAGTTTGCAATTGCAAAGACATGAAACCAACCTACGTGCCCACTGACCAAGGAGTAAATTTTAAAAATGTGGTGTATATACACCATGGGATACTCAGTCATGAAAAGGAATAAAACAATGTCTTTGGCAGCAACTTGGATGGAGCTGGTGGCCATTATTCTAAGTGAAGTCACAGGAATGGAAAAACAAATACCATATGTTCTTTTTTTGTTTGTTTTTTGAGATGGAGTCTCGCTCTGTTACCCGGGCTGGAGTGTAGTGGCACGATCTTGGCTCACTGCAACCTCCACCTCCCAGTGTCAAGCAATTCTCCTGCCTCAGCCTCCTGAGTAGCTGGGATTACAGGCATGTGCTGCCACACCTAGCTAATTTTTCTTTTTCTTTCTCTCATTTTTTTTTGAGATGGAGTTTCACTCTTGATCTTGGGTCACTGCAACCTCTGCCTCCTGTGTTCAAGCGATTCTCCTGCCTTCCAACTAGCTGGGATTACAGGCATGTGCCATCATGCCTGGCTAATTTTGTATTTTTAGTAGAGACAGGGTTGCTCCATGTTGGTCAAGCTGGTCTCAACTCCCAGCCTCAGGTGATCTGGGCACCTCAGCCTCCCCAAGCGCTGGGATTACAGGCATGAGCCACTGTGCCCAGCCTAATTTTTGTATTTTTTAATAGAGACAGGGTTTCACCATGTTGGTTAGGCTGGTCTTGAACTCCTCACCTCAAGCAATCCACCCACCTTGGCCTCACAAAGTGCCGAGAATACAGGCATGAGCCACCCACACGGCCAAAAAGAAATGGAATGTTTCACGAATTTGCGTATCATCCTTGCGCAGGGGCCATGCTAATCTTCTCTGTATCATTCCAATTTTAGTCTATGTGTTGCCAAA
>NW_022450981.1:0-1383 GCF_009761245.1 Sapajus apella
GAATGGTTGTCAAGCTGTACAATCAACTTACAGAGTTAAACTGATATGTGTGTGCAGCAGTTGAGAAATCCTTTTTTTGGATAATCTGGAAACAGATATGTGCAGCCATATACAGGCATGTAATACCTAGCAGTAACCCTGCGTTTAAAACTCAGGAGAAACGTCTATTTCAAACTGCTCTGCTTTGTGTTCGTTGATCTTAGGAAGTTGCATCTATTTTTAGAATCAGCCAATTAGAAACACGTTTCTTCTAAAAGCTGCTCTTGGATATTCCTGAGTTAAAGGGAATATAGGGTGTAATGAGAATATCTTGCTCTAAAACGAAAACGCAGCTATTAGCAGAATGGTTCTCAAGCTGTACAATAAAGTTACAGAGTTAAACTGATGTGTGTGTGGAGTAGTTCAGAAATCCTTTCTTTGGAGAATCAGGAAAAAGATATTTCCAGCCATACACAGGCATATAAGAGCTAGAAGTAAGACTGCGTTTAAAACACAGGAGAAACGCCTATTTCAAACTTCTTTGCTTTGAGTTCGTTCACCTTAGGAAGTAGCATCTATGTTTACAATCGGCGAGTTATAAACACGTTTCTTCTAAAAGCTGCGTTTGGATATTCCAGAGATAATGGGACAATACGGTGTAAGGAGAAAAATCTTCCTCTAAATAAAAAATGCAGCTATCTAGCAGAATGGTTGTCAAGTTGTACAATCACCTTACAGAGATAAACTGATGTGTGGGTGTAGCCGTTCAGAAATCCTTTCTTTGGAGAATCAGGAAACAGATATTTCAAGCCATACACAGGCATATAAGAACTAGAAGAGAGACTGCTTTTAACACACAGGAGAAGCGTCTATTTCAAACTGCTCTGTTTTGTGTTCGTTCACCTTAGGAAGTTGCCTCTATGTTTAGATTCAGCGATTGAGAAACACGTTTCAACTAAAATTTGTTTTTGGATATTCCAGATTGAATGGGAGTATAGGTGAAATGAGAAATTTCTTGCTCTAAATGGAAAACACAGCTTTCTAGCAGAATGGTTGTCCAGCTGTACAATCAACTTACAGAGTTAAACTGATGTGAATGTGCAGCATTTAAGAAATCCTTTCTTTGGAGAATCTGGAAACAGATATTTCCAGCCACATATAGTCATATAAGAACTAGCAGTAAGACTGAGTTTAAAACACAGGAGAAACGTCTGTTTCAAACTGCTCTGCTTTGTGTTCGTTCACCTTAGGAAGTTGGATCTATGTTTAGATTCAGCGAGTTATAAACACGTTTCTTCTAAAAGCTGCGTTGGGATATTCCAGAGAGAATGGGACTATAGGCTGTAATGAGAAATATCTTGCTCTCAAGCAAAAACGCAGGTATCTAGCAGAATGGTTGTCAAG
>NW_022450982.1:0-314 GCF_009761245.1 Sapajus apella
ACAGAGTTAAACATTGTGTGAATTTAGCAGTTCACTAACCCTTTCTTTGGAGAATCTGCAAAGAGATATTTCCAGCCATATACAGACTATTAAGAATTAGTTTTAAGATCGCATCTAAATCATAGCAGAAACGTCTCTTTCAAACTGCTCCACTGTGTGTTCGTTCACCTTCGGAAGTTGCATCTATGTTTAGATTCTCCAGTTAGAAACACGTTTGTCCAAAAAGCTGAGTTTGGATATTCCTGAGTGAATGGGAGTATAGGGTTAAATGAGAAATATCTGGCTCTAAAACAAAAACGGAGATATGTAGCAGA
>NW_022450982.1:414-1383 GCF_009761245.1 Sapajus apella
ATTCCTGAGTGAATGGGAGTATAGGTTATAATGAGAAATATATGGCTCTAAAACAAAAACGGAGATATGTAGAAGAATGATTGTCAAGGTGTATATTAAACTTACAGAGTTAAACAATTGTGTGAATGTAGCAGTTCACTAACCCTTTCTTTGGAGAATCTGCAAAGAGATATTTCCAGCCATATTCAGATTCTTAAGAATTAGCTTTATGATCGCATCTAAATCATATGAGAAACGTCTCCTTCAAACTGCTCCAGTGTGTGTTCCTTCACCTTCGGAAGTTGCATCTATGTTTAGATTCTGCGAGTTAGAAACACGTTTCTCCAAAAAGCTGCGTTTGGATATTCCTGAGTGAATGGGAGTATAGGGTTTAATGAGAAATATCTGGCTCTAAAACAAAAACCGAGCTATGTAGCAGAATGACTGTCAAGGTATATATTAAGCTTACAGAGTTCAACAGTTGTGTGAATGTAGCACTTCACTAACCCTTTCTTTGGAGAATCTCTAAAGAGATATCTCCAGCCATATACAGACTCTTAAGAATTAGCTTTAAGATCGCATCTAAATCATGCGAGAAACGTCTCTTTCAGACTGCTCCACTGTGTGTTCGTTCACCTTAGGATGTTGCATCTATGTTTAGATTCTGTGAGTTAGAAACACGTTTCTCCAAAAAGCTGCGTTTGGATATTCCTGAGTGAATGGGATTATAGGTTACAATGAGAAATATGTGGTTCTACAACAAAAACGGAGATATGTAGCAGAATGATTGTCAAGGTGTATATTAAACATACAGAGTTAAACAATTGTGTGAATGTATCAGTTCACTAACCCTTTCTTTGGAGAATCTGCAAAGCGATATTTCCAGCCATATACAGATTCTTAAGAATTAGCTTTATGATCGCAACTAAATCATACGAGAAACGTCTCCTTCAAACTGCTCCAGTGTGTGTTCCTTCACCTTCGGAAGTT
>NW_022450983.1:0-297 GCF_009761245.1 Sapajus apella
TTTTTTTGTAGAGATAGCGTTTCACTATGTTGCCCAGGCTGTTCTGGAACCCCTGGGCTCAGGTGATCCTCCTGCCTTTTGTGAGTGCCCTTTTGTGAAATGGCAGAAGGTACAGACACCAACAAAAAGAGATTGTCCGGATCAGACACGGTGGCTCACGCCTGTAATCCCAGCACTTTGGGAGACTTAGGTGGGCAGATCATGAGGTCAGGAGTTCAAGACCAGCCCGACCAATATGGTGAAACCCCATCTCTACTAAAAATACAAAAATTAGCCGGGCACAGTGGCAGGCACCTG
>NW_022450983.1:397-1383 GCF_009761245.1 Sapajus apella
TAAAAAAAAAAAAAAAAAAAAAAAGAAAGAAAAAGCACTTTATGAGTCTAACATTAGAGATCCTGTAATTAATTCTTTTTTTTTTTTTCTTTTTGAGATAGAATCTTGCTCTGTCACCCAGGTTGGATGGCAGTGGCCCACTCTTAGCTGACTGCAGCCTCAACCTCCCCGGCTCAAGCAATCCCCCGACCTCAGCTTCTGCAGTAGCTGATACCACAGGTTCATGACGCCACTTCCAGCGAATGTTTTTAAATTATCTGTAGAGACAGGGGCTTGCTGTGCTGCCCACACTGGTCTGGAACTTCTCGGTCAAATGATCCTCCTGACTCAACCTCCCAAAGCACTGGGATTACAGGCATGAAACCACTGTGCCTGACCCCAAATCAGTTCTTAAACAGTCTTAGAGTCCTCACATCAGAAATGCTTTCCACAGAACAACAGGATGCAGGTGCTCAGAATCCAGTGCTCCGTGTCTTGTAGCACCAAGGAAGTGGGCTAGCCTGCAGCCTGAGTCATGCTTACTTACACCTGTGTTTCTGTCCGGAGCCTAGCATGCAATTTGTGTCTGCCCCTTGGGGGTGGTTTCAAAAGCAGCCATTTTGTTTTGCTCTGGATTTTGTAGGTCAGGAGTCTGGGAAGGGCTCAGCTGGGTGGTTCATCCCACCTAGGCAGTTTGTCTCAGATCCACGCAGCATTGGCTGAGGCCACTGGGAAGGAGGATCTACTCCAAGGTGGCTGCTCTTTGTTTTTTTGTTGTTGTGGGTTTTCTTGAGACAGAGTCTTGCTCTGTTGCCCAGGCTGGAGTGCACTGCTGTGATCTCGGCTCACTGCAACCTCTACCTCCCAGGTTCAAATTATTTTCCTGCCTCAGCCTCCTGAGTAGGTGGGATTATAGGCATGTGCTACCATGCCTGGCTATTTTTGTTTGTTGTTTATTTTTGAGGCAGTCTGACTCTGTTGCCCAGGCTGGAGTGCAGTGGCGTGAT
>NW_022450984.1:0-1383 GCF_009761245.1 Sapajus apella
TCATTGCCCAGGTTGGAGTGCAATGGTGTGATCTCGGCTCACTGCAAACTATGTAAAACAGTCTGCCTTAAAGAACTAAAAGTAGGTCTACCCGGGCTGGGCGCGGTGGCTCACGCCTGTAATCCCAGCAATTTGGGAGGCCGAGGTGGGTGGATCACGAGGTCAAGAGATCAAGACCATCCTGGTCAACATGGTGAAACCCCGTCTCTACTAAAAATACAAAAAATCAGCTGGGCATGGTGGCGCATGCCTGTAATCCCAGCTACTCAGGAGGCTGAGGCAGGAGAATTGCCTGAACCCAGGAGGCGGAGGTTGCGGTGAGCCGAGATTGCGCCATTGCACTCCAGCCTGGGCAACAAGAGCGAAACTCCGTCTCAAAAAAAAAAAAAAAAAAAAAAGTAGGTCTACCCTTTGATCCAGCAATCCCATTACTCGGTTTCTACACAAAGGAAAAGAAGTCATCACATGAAAAAGACACTTGCAGACATTTATAGCAGCACAGTTTGCAATTGCAAAGACATGAAACCAACCTACGTGCCCACTGACCAAGGAGTAAATTTTAAAAATGTGGTGTATATACACCATGGGATACTCAGTCATGAAAAGGAATAAAACAATGTCTTTGGCAGCAACTTG
The DNA here is from genome assembly GCF_009761245.1 of Sapajus apella. NCBI lineage: Eukaryota > Metazoa > Chordata > Mammalia > Primates > Cebidae > Sapajus > Sapajus apella. The sequence continues at coordinate 637 of NW_022450984.1, forward strand.
GATGGAGCTGGTGGCCATTATTCTAAGTGAAGTCACAGGAATGGAAAAACAAATACCATATGTTCTTTTTTTGTTTGTTTTTTGAGATGGAGTCTCGCTCTGTTACCCGGGCTGGAGTGTAGTGGCACGATCTTGGCTCACTGCAACCTCCACCTCCCAGTGTCAAGCAATTCTCCTGCCTCAGCCTCCTGAGTAGCTGGGATTACAGGCATGTGCTGCCACACCTAGCTAATTTTTCTTTTTCTTTCTCTCATTTTTTTTTGAGATGGAGTTTCACTCTTGATCTTGGGTCACTGCAACCTCTGCCTCCTGTGTTCAAGCGATTCTCCTGCCTTCCAACTAGCTGGGATTACAGGCATGTGCCATCATGCCTGGCTAATTTTGTATTTTTAGTAGAGACAGGGTTGCTCCATGTTGGTCAAGCTGGTCTCAACTCCCAGCCTCAGGTGATCTGGGCACCTCAGCCTCCCCAAGCGCTGGGATTACAGGCATGAGCCACTGTGCCCAGCCTAATTTTTGTATTTTTTAATAGAGACAGGGTTTCACCATGTTGGTTAGGCTGGTCTTGAACTCCTCACCTCAAGCAATCCACCCACCTTGGCCTCACAAAGTGCCGAGAATACAGGCATGAGCCACCCACACGGCCAAAAAGAAATGGAATGTTTCACGAATTTGCGTATCATCCTTGCGCAGGGGCCATGCTAATCTTCTCTGTATCATTCCAATTTTAGTCTATGTGTTGCCAAA
>NW_022450985.1:0-919 GCF_009761245.1 Sapajus apella
AAAAGCTAGTACAACTTACACTCATTGGTATCATCTTTGGTCCACTAAAGGAAAATAGCTATTCACTAAGTTCTGAATGCAGGGGACACGCCCGGTAAAAAGAAAACTGAGCGATTTTTGCTTCTATGTTAGTAGGTTGGTGTAAAAGTAATTGGAGTTTTTGCCATTTAAAGTAATGGAGTTAGGGCGCAGTGGCTCATGCATGTAATCTCAGCACTTTAGGAGGCTCAAACAGGTGGATCACTTGAGAGGTCAGTAGTTTGAGACCAGCCTGACCAACATGGCGAGACCCTGTCTCTATTAAAAATGCAAAAGTTAACCCGGCATCGTGGCGGGTGCCTGTAATCCCAGCCACTTGGCAGGCTGAGGAAGAAGAATTGCTTGAACCCAGGAGTTGGAGGTTGCTGTGAGCTGAGATCACTCCAGCCTGGCAACAGAGCAACATTGCACCTCAAAAAAAAAAAAAAAGAAAGAAAGAAAGAAAGAAAAAAAAAAAAAGTAACGGCAAAAACCTCAATTATGTTTGCACCAACACAATGTAGTGTCCCTCCCACTATTAACAATTGGAAACGAAACAAATGTACGAATTAAGTGTTTTCTGTAATTGGACAACTGACACAACAGGGCTGTGATCCATGTGAGAAGGGAACAAATTACATGTGTCCTGCGACTGCCCAGCTTTCTACATGAAGATATTTTCAGTATCACCGTAGAGGCAAAGGAAGCCAAACAGCACACAGCATTCTCAGTAAATTGAGAGATCAGAGCTCATGGTGGCGTAGGTCGCTACATTTTGGGGGACAGGGAACTGGAGAGGAGAAGGCTACATAGATAAAGAGGTAGCAATTTTTCCTAAAGATTTCTTTAAGTTTCTAGTTGACAACTAAGATGTGCATTAAAAGACTAAAATCCCATGCAG
>NW_022450985.1:1019-1383 GCF_009761245.1 Sapajus apella
CTGTATGTTGTCTGTTTACTTTCTTAATTTCTTTCACTTTGCAGATGCTCTTTATTTTAATTAGATCCCATTTGTCAATATTTGTTATTGTTATCATTGCTTTGGACATCTTTGTCATGAAATCTTTGCAGGACCTATGTCCACAGTGGTATCTTCTAGGTTTCCTTCAAGCTTTTTTATAGCCCCATCAACCCTTAGGTTTTAGTTTAAGCCTCCAATCCATCTTAAGTTGATTTTTGCATATGGTAAAAGGAAAGGGTCCAGTTTCAGTCTTCTGCATCGGATAGCCAGTTATCCCGGCAACATTTATTGAAAATGGAATCCTACGACTGTGAAAAGCGTTTTGGCAATCACTCAGAGAATT
>NW_022450986.1:0-1383 GCF_009761245.1 Sapajus apella
GTCTCAACCACAGGAGAAACGGCACTTTAAAACTGCCCTGCTCTGTGTTCGTTGACCTTAGGAAGTTGCATCTATGTTTCCAATTGCGAGTTAGAAACACGTTTCTTCTAAAAGCTGCGTGTCGATATTCTTGAGTGAATGGGAGTATACAGTGTAATGAGAAATATCTGGCTGTAAAACAAAAACGGAGCTATGTAGCAGAATCATTGTCAAAATGTATATTAAACTGACAGAGTTCAACAATTGTGTGAATATAGCAGTTGAATAACACTTTCTTTGGAGAATCTGGAAGGGGATATTTCCAGCAATATACAGACTCTTAAGAATTAGCTATAAGATCACGTCTAAATCACATTAGAAATGTCTCTTTCAAACTGCTCTGCTGTGAGTTCGTTCACCTTCGGAAGTTGCATCTATGTTTAGATACTGCGAGTTGGAAATACGTTTGTCCAAAAACCTGCGTTTGGATATTCCTGAGTGAATGGGAGAATAGGGTGTAATGAGAAATGTCTGGCTCTAAAACAAAAACGGAGCTATGTAGCTCAATGATTTTCAAGGTGTATATTCAACATATGGAGTTAAACAGATGTGTGAATGTAGCAGTTCAGAAAACCTTTCTTTGGAGAATCTGGAAAGAGATATTTCCAGCCATATACAGGCTCATATGATTTAGCGGTAAGATCGCGTCTACACCACAGGAGAAACTTCTCTTTCAAACTACTCTGCTGTGTTTGGTTCACATAGGAAGCTGCATCTATGTTTAGATTCAGCGAGTTAGAAACAGGTTTCTTCTAAAAACTGCGTTTGATTCTTCCTGGGTTATTGGGAGCATAGGGTGTAATGAGAAATATCTGGCTCTAAAAGAAAAATGGAGCTATGTAGCGGAATGATTGTCAAGGAGCATATTCAACATATAGAGTTAAACAGATGTGCGAATGTAGCAGTGCAGAAAACCTTTCTTTGGAGAATCTGGAAAGAGATATTTCCAGCCATAAACAGGCTCATAAGCATTAGCGGTAAGGTCGCGTCTAAACCACAGGAGAAACGTCTCTTTGAAACTGCTCTTCTGTGTTTGGTTCACATTAGGAAGTTGCATCTATGTTTAGATTCAGCGAGTTAGAAACAGGTTTCTTCTAAAAGCTGCGTTTGTATATTCCTGGGTTATTGGGAGTATAGGGTGTAATGAGAAATATCTGGCTCTAAAACAAAAGAGGAACTATGTAGCAGAATGATTGTCAAGGTGTATATTAAACTTATAGAGTTAAACAGATATGTTAATGTACCAGTTCAGAATCACTTTCTTTGGAGAATCTGGAAAGAGATTATTCCAGCCATATACAGACTCTTAAGAATTAAAGATCGCACATAAATCATACGAGAAAC
>NW_022450987.1:0-1383 GCF_009761245.1 Sapajus apella
ACTGAGCAACAATGGAAGAGACAACTACTTAGCCTAATTGAAGGAAAAGGCACTATATACTTCCATGATAACAGTTTGTAGGTAAAAGGACATCGTCTGTCATTTACTTAGGCACCTGTTTTATATGCCCCCAACCCTGTCCCCATCTCTTTAATGTACTTTAAAAACACACAGACACACACACACACAGGTTGTAGGATTATAAAATCGCTTCAGCTTTACAATCTTAAGTAGGACACCCTCAAATGGACTTATATTGATCTTTAGGGAGTCAATGTGTGTGTTGTTGTGACACTAGATTTGGGGGGAAGGGTTGTTTAGGAGGCAACACATACACATAAGGCTATTAAATTGATTTGGTTTGGTTTTCTTACAAAAAAAAATGGAATTAAAGCTAATGTAAACTTCTCAATTTTAAAGTTGTCACAGGAAACATTAAATACAAATCATTTCAAAGATGATGTTTTGATTTATTTTTTCCAAAGCCACCCCAAATGATAGGGAAATCTTTTTATATGGAAAGCACTGTACTTTTAGCTAATTTTCTAACACATAATTTGTCTCTTTGTCTATAATCTTAAAACATATACTTGTGTGAAGGGGATACTCATTAGAAGTGGCAGTGCCTAGCAACTTTTTGCTCCTTTGGCTAAATTATCATGCATAGGAGGAACAGCTTCTGCAGAGGCTGCTCAATTCCCATTCCTAGGTTAGTGATGGCTCAGAGTACTGAGAGCCCAGCCAGGAAGGACAGTGTATGCCAGACACCTGGGTCTGGTAACAGAGATTAATAATGAGCAGTAGAGATCTCAGGCCGGGTAGCGAGCAGAACCGGGATGCTATCCAGCCCAAGCCTCACACTTAAAGGAAGCATCCAGGTGTACAGACCACAGGTCAGAGGCAGAGTCGTTGCTTCAAAACCAATGCTGTGGGGAAAAAATGGAACTGAGTCCTGCACCAATGAATGAACATTGTGGCACTGACTCTATGGCATGAAATGGTTAAAGACACATTCAGGATCAGAGCTGCAAGATTCTCTTCCATCGTTAGAAAGGGGGCATGTTTCTGCCAAATGCAGAGACCTGTACCTTATTTTACAAAATCAAATTCTTCTATAATACCAGAAATCAACATAGCCAAGCCTAGTTTTTTCCTTTTCTCTCTTTTTCTTTTCTTTCTTTTTTTTTTTTTTTTTTTAAAGACAGGGTCTCACTCTATAGCCCAGGCTGGAGTGCAGTGGCACAATCTCAGCTAACAGCAACCTCTACCTCCCAGGCTCAAGCTATTCTCCTGCCTCAGCCTCCCAAGTAGCTAGGATTACAGACACACGCCACTACCACCTGGCTAATTTTTGCATTTATAGTAGAGATGGGGTTTCACTAT
>NW_022450988.1:0-1383 GCF_009761245.1 Sapajus apella
AAGAATGGCCTGAAACAGCCCTTCTAATCTGGAATAAAAAAATCTAAAAAAGTTCAACTTTTGTAGAACAGAAATTCTAATGCTTTTTTTCCCCACAGTTACTTGGTGGGAACTAGTCTGATTCCCCTCGGTCTTTCTTTGCCTTAAGTGCTGTTAGGGTTGGAAGACAAAACAAATCTCTATTATGCCTGCATTTCACACACTTGGTGGACACACATCTCCAACTGGCTTGAAAATTCTTAACATCTCTTGTGGTAGGCAGGTAGAGGACAGCAGTGAAGTCACAAGAGTTTGGGGTGGTGCGGATGATACCCAGGGCTGACACTGAAATGTGTGTTTGAATAACTGAGATTGCTCATCTGCAGGCTCTTCCCACGGTCAGTTTTGGGCTCATCTGGAAAAATCAACTTACCATGTAAACACCAACATAACTGACAATACGCTAGAAATCCTTCGTGTAGATTTCTAGTAAGTTTTATTCTCTGGAGATTACATAGGATTTTATAGGCTGAGACTTGATCTCTAACTAGAAGGCTGCATTTGTCTTTGTCCACTCAAGCTCTGGACAGAGATTTGCGTCATTGCATGTGGTACTGAGTTGTTCAGTCTTGTGGAAGAATTACTAGAGAAAAGCACAGAGCATAGAACATTTGGTTTTAAAGCAGCACTGTCAATGTGTGAATCCAAAACTCAAGTTCAGATATACTCCAAGAACGTTAAGTTTCTTGCCTAAACTCTCACCTGTAGGAAGCATGACAAACTGGCAGCATGGAAAAGGATCATTCTTGACTCAGGTTGGCCATTTTAATCCCGGGTAAGAGGAATCTACCTGAGGACTGTTACCTGGTTGTTGTCTTGGAGGCCACAGTGGCCTTTGGCAATTCTCATCTCACCTGCAGAGAACTGCTAGCTCTGCCTATGCTTTCACCTGAAGGGTCATTAGCCGGAACAAAGCCCCCACACTGTGACTGAAGGCATGTCATGCCCAGGTCACCACACAATTTAGGTAGTGATGGGATGTGCAGGAAGATCCAGGTAGAAATGAGTAGATTTTGGTGTCCCAAATGGAATCTGAAATAATTCAAAAACAACTTTCTAGATCTTTCAAATCCCACTTTTATTGATAGAAGTCACTGGGCATTTTCAAATGGATGAATCATGCCAGTGAAAGAATAGTTAAGATTCTTATCTGATGAAGTGAGACCCGAGTGTCTGCATATGGGTTTCGTAAATTCAGATCTGGAGACCTATGCTTGAGGTAGATAAACTCGTGAAAGTGACTCCAGGAATCATGAATGAAGGGAGTAACTGAAGACAGGGTTGAAAAAGCAGCCAAAACTGTGGGGAGCATTGACGTGGTGACCTCTATGCTGTGTGCAACTC
>NW_022450989.1:0-1383 GCF_009761245.1 Sapajus apella
GGGAATGCAGAGTCTGAGCCCTCTCCTGGCTCTGCACACCTTTCCATCCTCGTCGGGAATGCAGAGTCTCAGTCCTCTCCTGGCTGTGCACACCTTCCCACCCTGCACCACCCGAGTCGGGAATGCAGAGTCTGAGTCCTCTCTTGGCTGTGCACACCTTCCCAACCTGCACCGTCCTGCACCTACTTTTTCTGGCTGAGCTTTTCTGTCACAGCTTCATTGGGGTGCGAGTTACACACCCCAAGGTCCATACAGGGCAAGCTCATCTTTAAATGTACATGGTTCTAAGAGTTGCCATTCATTTCTACAGCTATGCAACCATCAGCATAATCCCAATGGGACACTGTCATCAGCCCCCAAAGCTGCTCCATCCCACCCCCCAGCCACCAGGTAACCTCTGATCTCCATCGCCTTTTCAAGAATTTTCCTGCAAGGGGAATTGTACAGTATGAAATCTTTTATATTTTAATGCATGGCTTCATAAACAAATATTTTATATATATATATATATATATATATATACACAATCTACTTTTTTCATATCTACACCTATTTTTTATTTTACTTTATTTTATTATTTCTGAGGTGGAGTGTTGCTCTGCCCCCCAGGCTGGAGTGCAGTGGCACGATCTTGGCTCACTGCAACCTCCACCTCCTGGGTTCAAGAGATTCTCCGACCTCAGCCTCCTAAGTAGCTGGGATTACAGGCACCCGCCACCATGCCCAGCTAATTTTTGTATTTTTAGTAGAGACCGGGTTTCACCATGTTGACCGGGCTGGTCTGGAGCTCTTGGCCTCAGGTGATCCATCCCTTGGCCTCCCAAAGTGCTGGGATAACATTCTGAGCCACTGCGCCCAGCCTACACTTTATATATATATATATAAAACAGCTCTCTCTATATATACAAGCATTATGTTATTGAAATCTCATTCCTATGACATAAAGTGCACATATTTAAAATGCGTAATTCTTTCTGGGTATTCTCTGGGACCAAAGAGAAGAAACAAATCCCAAAATAAAAATAAAATGCACAATTCAGTGGTATTTAGTACATTCAGAATCCTGCAACCATCGCTACCATCTAATTCCAGAACATTCTAATTAAGCCAAGAATTAGAAACTCATTGGCCATCACTTCTCATCCCCTTCCCAGTCCCGGCACTGACACATCCCCTCCCTGCTTCTGCAGATCAGCCTGTCCTGAACATTTCATAGTAATAGGATCACATGCTGTGTCGCCTTTTGTGTCTGGCATTTCTTACTGACTGTGACATCCTCAAGGTGCATCCACACTGTGGCCTGTGTCAAAGCCTCGTTCCTTTTCATGGCTAACATTCCATGCTGTGGATGGATGACGTTCTGTTGATCCGTTCACCCACTGA
>NW_022450990.1:0-1382 GCF_009761245.1 Sapajus apella
GACTCTTTAAAGCTACTCCACTGTGTGTTCGTTCACCTTGGAAGCTGTATCTGTGTTTAGATTCTGCGAGTTAGAAACACGTTTCTCCAAAAAGCGGCGTTTGGATCCGCCTGAGTGAATGGGAGTATAGGGTTTAATGAGAAATATGTGGCTCTAAAACAAAAACGGAGCTATGTAGCAGAATGATTGACAAGGTGTATATTAAACTTACAGAGTTAAACAATTCTGTGAATGTAGCAGTTCACTAACCCTTTCTTTGGAGAATCTGCAAAGAGATATTTCCAGCCATATACAGACTCTTAAGAATTAGCTTTAAGATCTCATCTAAATCATATGAGAAACGTCTCTTTCAAACTGCTCCACTGTGTGTTCGTTCACCTTCGGAAATTGCATCTATCTTTAGATTCGGGGAGTTAGAATCACGTTTCTCCAAAAAGCTGCGTATAGATATTCCTGAGTGAATGGGAGCATAGTGTTAAATGAGAAATATCTGGCTCTAAAACAAAAACAGAGCTATGAAGTAGAATGATTGTCAAGGTTTATATTAAACTTACAGAGTTAAAAAATTGTGTGAATGTAGAAGTTCACTAACCCTTTCTTTGGAGAATCTGTAAAGAGATATTTCCAGCCATATACAGACTCTTAAGAATTAGCTTTAAGATCGCATCTAAATCATACGAGAAACGTCTCTTTCAAACTGCTCCACCGTGTGTTCGTTCACTTTCGGAAGTTGCATCTATGTTTAGATTCTGCGAGTTAGAAACACGTTTCTCCAAAAAGCTGCGTTTGGATATTCCTGAGTGAATGGGAGCATAGGGTTTAATGAGAATTATCTGGCTCTAAAACAAAAACGGAGCTATGTAGCACAATGATTGTCAAGGTGTATATTAAACTTACCGAGTTAAACAATTGTGTGAATGTAGGAGTTCACTAACCCTTTCTTTGGAGAATCTGGAAAGAGGTATTTCCAGCCATATACAGACACTTAAGAATTAGCTTTAAGATCATATCTAAATCATGCGAGAAACGTCTCTTTCAAACTGCTCCACTGTGTGTTCGTTCAGCTTCGGAAGTTGCATCTAGGTTTAGTTTGTGCGAGTTAGAAAAACGTTTCTCAAAAAGGGTGCGTTTGGGTATTCCTGAGTGAATGGGAGCATAGGGTTTAATGAGAAATATCTGCCTCTAAAACAAAAACGGAGCTTTGTAGCAGAATGATTGTCAAGGTGTATATTAAACTTACAGAGTTAAACAATTGTGTGAATATAGCAGTTGAATAACCCTTTCTTTGGAGAATCTGGAAAGAGATACATCCAGCCATATACAGACTCTAAAGAATTAGCTTTAAGATCGCATGTAAAGCATACGAGAAACGACTCTTTAAA
>NW_022450991.1:0-1382 GCF_009761245.1 Sapajus apella
TGTTGTCAGGTGAGGGGAAAGATCCTGCTGAACTGGATAAGGTGAAGATGAGTTGGAGTCAGTTGCTTTGCTGGACGTGTATCTCCATTCCTTGCATCAGCTATGGAGAGAAAGTCTCATTTCCATTTTTTTTGTGAGCGAAGGCTGTGTAAGGACAAATAGAAATTAAAAATAAGGCTAATTCTCCCAGTTGAACCTAAGGGAAGAGACCTCCCTGGCCTCCTTTTTCTTACAGCGTTTATTTTAAAAAACTTGTAAGTACTTTCTCTTCTGTGAAATGTATGGCTAAGACATGGTGGCTCACGTCTGTAATCATAGCTCTTTGGGAAGCTAAGGCAGGTGAATCGTTTGTGCTCAGGACTTCAAAACCAGTCTGGGCAACATAGTGAAACAGAGTCTCTACAAATAAAACAAAAATTAACTAGTTGTGGCATGTACCTGCCGTTCTGGCTATTTGGGAGTCTGAGGTGGGAGGATCGCTTTTGCCTGAGAGTTAGTGACTGCAATGAGCCGTGATTGCACCACTGTAATCCAGCCTGGGTGACAGAGTGAGATCCTGTTTTGGAAAAAAAAAACAGTTTATAAATCCTTTTGAAAACTTGGTAAATTGTTTAACAGCTTGATGATTCAGGAATGTCTTTCTCAAGAACTTGAGAACCTGTCTTTCAAATGCAAACAACCCTATCTTCTATTTTCTGTGGAAACCTAACTGGGCGAGGTGGGAAGGGTGTGTACCTTCACATTGCAAAATTACCTCCGGCCATAAAGATATTAGAGGTTTGTTTTTTCTCTGGAAAAAGCCAATTCGCTAACAGGTGGTCACACCAATTACCAGGTGAGTCAGGGCTGTGCTGTGTCTGTCTGACAGATGGTGCTGTCAGCTCCTCAAACTTGGGGACTAGTTATTGTTCATCTTGGAAACATGTATGCAATTGGTGATATCTGCTTGTATATATGAAGCTACAATTTTATCCTTGTCTTTGCAGCCTCTTAGTGGATTGCTTGTGGTTTAATGCTTATTCCGTTAAAAAAAGGTGTTTTTTTTTCTCCTACCTATGGACACCTATTTTCTGGGCTGGAAGAAGATTTTGTTTTCAATTATATTTTCCCAACAGCTGAAAGTTAAAGATCCTGTTGAACTGGATAAGGTGAAGATGAATTGGTGTCAGTTGCATTGCTAGACATGTGTCTTCATTCCTTGCATCAGCTAGGGAAAGAAGGTCTCATTTCCATGTTTTGCGAGAGAAAGTTTTGTAAGGACAAATAGAAATTAAAAATAAGGCTAATAAGACTAATTTCCTCTCAAGTTACACAGCAGAGGCTATGGGAAATTATTGAATAGAACAGCTCGGCACATTGTTTTCCTTCCTGACTTGCTTTGA
>NW_022450992.1:0-1382 GCF_009761245.1 Sapajus apella
CATTAATTAGATTCTCATTAGGAACATGCAACATAGATCCTCTACACGCACAGTATAGGGGATCTAGCCTAGGCAACATAATGAGACTCTAACATGGTTTGTCTGTGTCCGCACCCAAATCTCAAATTGTAGATCCCATAATTCCCACACGTCATGGGAGGGGCTCAGTGGGAGGTAACTGAATCATGAGTGAATAAGTCTCATGAGATCTGACGGTTTTATAAAGGGGAGTTCCCCTGCACATGCTTTCTCTTGCCTGCTGCCATGAAAGGTGTGACCTTTTTTTTTTTTTTTTGGAGATGGAGTCTCACTCTGTCGCCCAGGCTGGAGTGCAGTGGCATGATCTCAACTCACTGCAACCTCTGCCTCCTGGATTCAAGTGATTCTCCTGCCTCAGCCTCCAGAGTAGCTGGGACTACAGGTGCCTGTCAACATGCCTAGCTAATTTTTGTATTTTTCAAGTAGAAACAGGGTTTTGCCATGTTGGCCAGGCTGATCTCGAACTCCTGATCTCAGGTGATCTGCCTACCTTGGCCGCCCAAAGTGCTGGGATTACAGATGTAAGTCACCTTTCCTGGCCTGTTCCTCTTTCGCCTTCCACCATGATTGTGAGGCCTCCCCAGCCACCTGGAACTGTGAGTCCATTAAACCTGCTTTTCCTTATAAATTATCCAGTCTCCCCAGATTATTTAGAATAATGAAAGGGGTGTTGAAGTTTTTAAGCAGGTATGGCAAGAGAGATCCTATTACAAGTGCTCTTACCTTGGGTCTGATAAACTTCAGAAATGTGAAACATCCTTGAAGTTATATATTATGTGCCTTTTGCTTGGGAATGGATCAAAAGCTTTCCTCAGATTCTCAGCAAGATCCAAAAATTAAAGAAATCCCTGCTCAATTAAAAATGAAAAAGAGCTATTATAACTTAATTTTAATCTTTAATCCATATTTAGACAAGTTAGTGGCTAAATTTGTTTCTATTTTATCCTTTTGAAACCCCTAATACTACTTATCATTTGTATTTAAAAGAATTTGCAATAATTTGGGTTCTCAGCTTTTCAGACTACAGGGACATAAATACAAAAGATAATTAATGTCATTCTAAATCTTACAGATGGTAGTCCTACAAATGACATTGAATTAAGATTTGCTAAAATATGTGTGGATTAATCAGAAAACTAGACAAGAATGTTTTCCTATCAAAAAGGGATTTCAGCACTGCTAGTTGTATCATTCACTGCAGTGATCCCCAACCTTTTTGGCATCAGGGACGAGTTTCCACAACTAGGCGTATGGGGATAGTTTCAGGATGAAACCGGTCCACCTCAGATCACCAGGCATTAATTAGATTCTCATTAGGAACATGCAACATAGATCCTCTACAC
>NW_022450993.1:0-469 GCF_009761245.1 Sapajus apella
CTTTCTTTGGAGAATCTGGAAAGAGATATTTACAGCCGTACACAGACTCTTAAGAATTAGCTTTAAGATCGCATCTAAATCATATGAGACACTTCTCTTTCAAACTGCTCCACTGTGTGTTGGTTCACCTTCGGAAGTTGCATCTATGTTTAGGTTTTGCGAGATAGAAAGACGTTTCTCCAAAAAGCTGCGTTTGGATATTCCTGAGTGAATGGGAATATAGGGTTTAATGAGAAATATCTTGCTCTAAAACAAAAACGGAGCTATGTAACAGAATGATTCTCAAGGTGTATATTAAACGTACAGAGTTAAACAATTGTGTGAATGTAGCAGTTCACCAACCCTTTCTTTGGAGAATCTGGAAAGAGATATTTACAGCCATATACAGACTCTTAAGAATTAGCTTTAAGATCGCATCTAAATCATACGAGAAAAGTCTCTTTCAAACTGCTCCACTGTGTGTTGGTTC
>NW_022450993.1:569-904 GCF_009761245.1 Sapajus apella
ATTTACAGCCATATACAGACTCTTAAGAATTAGCTTTATCATCGCATGTAAATCATACGAGAAACGTCTCTTTCAAACTGCTCCACTGTGTGTTGGTTCACCTTCGGAAGTTGCATCTATGTTTAGATTCTGCGAGTTAGAAACCCGTTTCCCCAAAAAGCTGCGTTTTGATATTCCTGATTGAATGGGAGTATACGGTTTAATGAGAATTATCTGGCTCTAAAAAAGAAACGGAGCTATGTAGCAGAATGATTGTCAAGGTGTATATTAAACTTACAGAGTTAAACAATTGTTTGAATGTAGCAGTTCACTAAGCCTTTCTTTGGAGAATCTGG
>NW_022450993.1:1004-1382 GCF_009761245.1 Sapajus apella
TGATACGAGAAACGTCTCTTTCAAACTGCTCCACTGTGTGCTCTTTCACCTTCGGAAGTTGCATCTATGTTTAGATTCTGCGAGTTAGAAAGACGTTTCTCCAAAAAGCTGCGTTTGGATATTCCTGAGTGAATGGGAGTATAGGGTTTAATGAGTAATATCTGGCTCTAAAACAAAAACGGAGCTATGTAACAAAATGATTGTCAAGGTGTAGATTAAACTTACAGAGTTAAACAATTGTGTGAATGTAGCAGTTCACCAACCCTTTCTTTAGAGAATCTGGAAAGAGATATTTTCAGCTTTATAGAGACTCTTAAGAATTAGCTTTAAGATCGCATCTAAATGATATGAGAAACGTCTCTTTCAAAGTGCTCCACT
>NW_022450994.1:0-1382 GCF_009761245.1 Sapajus apella
CTCACTGCAACCTCCACCTCCCAGGTTTAAGCAATTCTGCTGCCTCAGCCTCCCAAGTAGCTGGGATTACAGGCACCCACCACCACGCCCAGCTAATTTTTGTATTTTTAGTAGAGTTGGGTTTTACCATGTTGGCCAGAATGGTCTCGATCTCTTGACCTCGTGATCTGCCCACGTCAGCCACTCAAAGTGCTGGGATTACAAGTGTAAGTCACTGAACCTAGCCTTCATAGCGACTTAAAAAAAAAAAAATTAGTTGACCTGCTTTTGCTGAGATTTTGAACAGAACTCATGTGTTTTCTCTAATGAATACTCTGTTTAGTTGTGAGTGTGCTAGGTTGGGGAGTGTGAAACACTTGACGTGACCAAAGGATGAAGACAGTATTTGGATAAAATATGAAATGGTTGCTTATAGCCATTGCTGGAGATAGTGAAAAAGAAAAAAAGAAAAAAAAATGAAATGGAGATTAATATTTACTACATTGTACAAGGAATCCTCAAACTGAATGAAAGCGTCATGTGTAAAAATTCTAAAAGATTAATTTGTGCCAAACTCAGTAAATGATGAAAGAAAAGGCTGGCGCAGTGGCTCACGCCCGTAATCCCAGTACTTTGGGAGGCCAAGGCAGGTGGATCACGAGGTCAAGAGATTGAGACCATCCTGGCCAACATGGTGAAACACTGTCTCTACTAAAAATACAAAAAATTAGCCAGGCATGGTGACAGGTGCCTGTAATCCCAGCTACTCAGGAGGCTGGGGCAGGAGAATCACTTGAACCCAGGAGGCAGAGGTTGCAGTGAGCCGAGATCACACTATTGCACTCCAGGCTGAGTGACAAAAGCGAAAGGCCGGGTGTGGTGGCTCAGGCCTGTAATCTCAGCACTTTGGGGGGCCAAGGTATGAGGATCACTTGAGGCCTGGAGTTCGAGACCAGCTTGGGCAACATGGCAAAAACCCTTCTCTACTAAAAATACAAAAATTAGCTGGGCGTGGTGGTGCACACCTGTGATTCCATCTACTAGGGTGGCTGAGACACGAGAATCCCTTGAGCTCGGGGGGTACAGGTTGCAGTAAGCTGAGATTGTGCCATTGCACTCCAGCCTGGGCAACAGAGGGGAAACTCTGTCTCACAAAAAGGTATTATCAGTAAGTGTTTTTTAAGCTTTTTCTTTCTCTTACATCTGCTGTCCCTCCCCAAATTGGGCATTTAATTTATCTTTGAACTGGTCATTCCCTGAGTCCCTGACTTAGTAAATGCTTTTCTTTCTTTATTTTTTTCCCGACGCCGAGTCTTGCTCTGTTCCCCAAGCTGGTGTGCGGTGGCAGGATCTTGGCTCACTGCAACCTCCACCTCCCAGGTTTAAGCAATTCTGCTGCCTCA
>NW_022450995.1:0-1382 GCF_009761245.1 Sapajus apella
GGCTCATGACTATAATCTCAGCACATTGAGAGGCTGACATAGGAGGTTTGCTTGAGGCCAAGGAATTTGAGGTCAGCCTGGGCAACATAGAAAGATCCTGTCTACAGAAACACACACACACGCACACACACACACACACACACAAACTAAAATTAAAAATTAGCGGCCAGGAGCGGTGGCTCACACCTGTAATCCCAGCACTTTGGGAGGCTGAGTCAGGCGGATCACCTGAGGTCAAGAGCTCGATACCAGCCTGGCCAACATGGTGAAACCCAGTCTCTACTGAAAATACAAAAATTACCTGGGCGTGGTAGTGCGCACCTGTAATCCCAGCTATTCAGGAGGCTGAGTCAGATGAATCACTTGAACTAGGGAGGGGGAGGTTTCAGTGAGCCGAGATTGCACCATTGCACTCCAGCCTGGGCAACAAGAGCAAAACTCCATCTCAAGAAAAAAAAATTCTTGAAGCTGCTGAATAGGCAACTTCTAGATAAGTGATGCATTTCTGTCCACAATAAAGTACTATACTGTAGAATACAATTACTATAGTAGGAGTCAGATATAGTGTAACATTAATAAAAAGTAACCCAGGACATGACCTGAGACTGGCAAGATGGTTATACATTGGATAAAGGACAGAAGGGAAAAAATGTAGAAAGTAAATGAGACAGATAACATGGGCCAGATGATACAGTACCTTAAGAAGTATAATTTGGAACATAGGAGCATAGAGAATATTACACACAAAGAAAGCCACTGTAACAAGATTAATCTGGTGGTTTTGGGCATGACAGACGTGAGATACTGTAGATGGGGCAATGAATCAGATGTGGTCATTAGCACCTTGAACTTGAATTGGTGTAAAAGAAATAAACAGGAAAGAACAAATCTGAGATACAGGCTTGGGGCTGGACTGACAGGACTTATGTCTCTGAACCTCATCTCCCCTAAGATGACAATCCCGTCTCTGGCTGCTTTAGTACGCTCATAAGATTTTTGTGAGGATGGAATGACTGTTTCCATAGCACACACACCCCTCAAAATAGTACCATTCCACAATCATGAGTCATACATTATTAACAAAGGGCATAATGAATAGGTAAGAGTCAGAAATGATGACCACATTTCAACACAGAAAAAATGGGGTGCTATTAACAAACAGAAAAAATACAAACAAGGAAAAACAAAGATGCTTGAGTGAGGTAAAAGGTCTGTTTGCTTTTTATTTAATGACTTGACATTGAGCAAAAGAACTTTCCACATGAATAATCTAAATGCAAGTCATTAAATATTCAAATGCAAGAAAATGTATACAATTATATGAAAGACACAAAGATACAGAAGCATTATTGGTAGTAATTTTTATACTTTTCTGTATTTTT
>NW_022450996.1:0-1382 GCF_009761245.1 Sapajus apella
AGACCATCCTGGTCAACATGGTGAAACCCCGTCTCTACTGAAAATACAAAAAATTAGCTGGGCATGGTGGCGCGCGCCTGTAATCCCAGCTACTCGGGAGGCTGAGGCAGGAGAATTGCCTGAACCCAGGAGGCGGAGGTTGCGGTGAGCCGAGATCGCGCCATTGCACTCCAGCCCGGGTAACAAGAGCGAAACTCTGTCTAAAAAAAAGAAAAAAAAGACATCTTTGATTCCTCCAATATAAATACATGTTTATCATGGCCAAACAATGTTAAGACAAACAGAAAAAAAGAAAATTTGATTATGGAATAAAATATTTGGGTATCTGAAGCATCGAAATGGCTAAAATGCTAATTGTACTTAATTGGCATGTAACCTGAGACTGATCCAATATATCAGAAATCAAGTGACTTCTACACTCTGATCACATTGTAATACCATTTATTAGTCTTTCTTCCATGTTTTCTTCTCCCTTTCTTTGCTCATGTCTTCATCTCTGGAATCTGTTTTTAAGCCTGAAATCCCAGTAGCTGTACTTTCCTACCCACTGTTATTTGTGTCTGAAACCTGTCTACCAACCTGGATGTGCCTGCCTCTTTATTAGCTATCTGCTGACTCGAGGCAGCTGCTGCCTTGTCCTGAAGTATCTAGCAGTGTCCAGTATCTGCCTTGGACTCCTTGGCCTGGGTAAATTTTATTGCTTCTTAATGGAGAATGCAATGGAGTCACAGCTTACTCCTGGGTTAGGTTCTAACATTAGTCTATTCGGTGAAGAAAAAAGTAGAGATCACTGATAATACTCTTGCAAATCTTATCAGATAAGAAAATAGGAAATGTATCTCAAAAATGCCTCATTGCTGTTTCTTTTTTTTTTTTTTTCCAGCATTTGAATCAATCACTATGAAATGTTTGGTTTTCGTTTAAGGTAATACATTATTCAAATCAGTGCTGTGTTTACATACAAAACTTCCACTTAGCTTAGCAAGATGCTGACGCTTTAAAAGGCATGAGGGAAAGGCCGTTCCTGTTCATTGAAGGAACTCACTGGAAGATTCCCCTGCATGATTTAAAGGATTACTTTTCCTTCATCTTTTATTTTTGTTGGTTATTATACATAACTCTTTGTAATTTATTTGCCAATAATATTTGTATATTTTTATGGCATACATGTGATACCTTGATACATTCGTGGAATGTGTAATGATCAAATCAGGTTATTGATCAGGTATTTAGGATATTCATCACCTCAAATATTTATCATGTATTTTTGTCGGGAACATTTCAAATCTTCTAGCTATTTTGAAATACATATTGTTAATTACAGTCACCCTAGTGTGCTATCGAACACAGGTATTTATTTCTTCTAACTAACGTTTGCAACC
>NW_022450997.1:0-1382 GCF_009761245.1 Sapajus apella
TTTAAAGAGTCGTTTCTCGTATGCTTTACATGCGATCTTAAAGCTAATTCTTTAGAGTCTGTATATGGCTGGATGTATCTCTTTCCAGATTCTCCAAAGAAAGGGTTATTCAACTGCTATATTCACACAATTGTTTAACTCTGTAAGTTTAATATACACCTTGACAATCATTCTGCTACAAAGCTCCGTTTTTGTTTTAGAGGCAGATATTTCTCATTAAACCCTATGCTCCCATTCACTCAGGAATACCCAAACGCACCCTTTTTGAGAAACGTTTTTCTAACTCGCACAAACTAAACCTAGATGCAACTTCCGAAGCTGAACGAACACACAGTGGAGCAGTTTGAAAGAGACGTTTCTCGCATGATTTAGATATGATCTTAAAGCTAATTCTTAAGTGTCTGTATATGGCTGGAAATACCTCTTTCCAGATTCTCCAAAGAAAGGGTTAGTGAACTCCTACATTCACACAATTGTTTAACTCGGTAAGTTTAATATACACCTTGACAATCATTGTGCTACATAGCTCCGTTTTTGTTTTAGAGCCAGATAATTCTCATTAAACCCTATGCTCCCATTCACTCAGGAATATCCAAACGCAGCTTTTTGGAGAAACGTGTTTCTAACTCGCAGAATCTAAACATAGATGCAACTTCCGAAAGTGAACGAACACACGGTGGAGCAGTTTGAAAGAGACGTTTCTCGTATGATTTAGATGCGATCTTAAAGCTAATTCTTAAGAGTCTGTATATGGCTGGAAATATCTCTTTACAGATTCTCCAAAGAAAGGGTTAGTGAACTTCTACATTCACACAATTTTTTAACTCTGTAAGTTTAATATAAACCTTGACAATCATTCTACTTCATAGCTCTGTTTTTGTTTTAGAGCCAGATATTTCTCATTTAACACTATGCTCCCATTCACTCAGGAATATCTATACGCAGCTTTTTGGAGAAACGTGATTCTAACTCCCCGAATCTAAAGATAGATGCAATTTCCGAAGGTGAACGAACACACAGTGGAGCAGTTTGAAAGAGACGTTTCTCATATGATTTAGATGAGATCTTAAAGCTAATTCTTAAGAGTCTGTATATGGCTGGAAATATCTCTTTGCAGATTCTCCAAAGAAAGGGTTAGTGAACTGCTACATTCACAGAATTGTTTAACTCTGTAAGTTTAATATACACCTTGTCAATCATTCTGCTACATAGCTCCGTTTTTGT
This sequence comes from Sapajus apella, assembly GCF_009761245.1. NCBI lineage: Eukaryota > Metazoa > Chordata > Mammalia > Primates > Cebidae > Sapajus > Sapajus apella. The sequence continues at coordinate 1,225 of NW_022450997.1, forward strand.
TTTAGAGCCACATATTTCTCATTAAACCCTATACTCCCATTCACTCAGGCGGATCCAAACGCCGCTTTTTGGAGAAACGTGTTTCTAACTCGCAGAATCTAAACACAGATACAGCTTCCAAGGTGAACGAACACACAGTGGAGTAGCTTTAAAGAGTC
>NW_022450998.1:0-1382 GCF_009761245.1 Sapajus apella
CTGGTAAGTATTCTGGAATTATTGTCAAGAAAAAGCTGGTGTCAATGTGAAGTGCCACCCTGATTCTGGGATTGTGATAGGAGTAAGCAGAGTGAAAGTGTTCTTTAAAAACCTGAATTCCCCAGGGAAAAATCATGGCCAGATTTTGAGGCAGCAGCTGTGCTCTCTTTTGGGTGGCACTGAGTTGGGTGCTTGAGGATTGGCGGTGTCTGGTGTGAGGCTGCATCATGTGATGTGAATGTGGAGCTTCTGTGCAGGCGAGGCTGTGTGTGTTCTCAGGAGAGACGTCCCATTTACACAGTCCATTCGCCTGTGTCCACTTCTAAAAACTAAAATCCACACCCACTTTACTCTGTCTGTACAGTGACTCCTCCACCCTCACCAGAGCCATCCCTGGGTCTGGTTTATTATCCTCACTGCTCAGTTGGAGACCCTGAAGGGCCAAGGGGTGGCCCCAGCTCCCGAGTTCCTGAATGAAAAAGTGAAAACACGAACCCAGGAGTGTGGGCCTGTGCTGACACTGGCAACTACTGGCATGCTCTCAGTCATGGGGTGTTTGCCACCATGCAGGGGGTCCAGCATTCGTGTATAAGCCCTAAGGAGGTCCCAGACACTGCCCATCATTATAAAGTGGCCTCCGTGGTCACACAACCCAGGGCAGTTACAGGCACATCTCCCCACAGACCAGCGTAGTCATCAGTGTGAAAAACACAAAGATCCCCAGGTGTTTGGATCAGCTTACAGATCCTTTTCTGTTTAATTTTTAAGTTCAGGGGAACCTGTGCAGGATGAGCAGGTTTGGTACCTACGTAAACGTGTGTCATGAGGGTTTGTGGCACAGGTTATTTCATCATCCACATATCAAACCTAATATCAGTTATTTTCCTGATCCTCTCCCTCCTCCCACCGTCCACCCTCCAATCGGACCCAAGCTCACAAATTCTAAGAGGACTGGGGGACCACACGGGCCAGTGCGGCCCACTTCAGTTGTGAAGTTAATTTGCTCAGCAGCTGGTTGGAGCACATAAGGATCGGTGATGTCTTTTAGTAGATTTAGTAATATTGTCTTCCCAAGCCCTAAAATGCTCAAGCCCTGCCAGCTGAAAATGGTGAGGAGAGGGACAGGCAGGAACTCTGTGCAGCACTTGGTTGGTTGCCTGGTTTCCATCCCCTCGTGGCAACTCGGTTGTGCATGCGGGTTATAGACCCTCCGCCTCAACCCAAGCCTCCTCCATGAGGAGCCCTCTCACTACTGGTTGGATACCATCATTAACAACTGATACATCAACCACAGCTGGGGCATCAGGGTCATGATCCAAGGTAGGGAACTACTAACCAGGTAGGACCTGATGGGAAAGGGTTCATAAGAGCGTTTACGTTAT
>NW_022450999.1:0-1382 GCF_009761245.1 Sapajus apella
CATCCTCAAGATGACGCTGGAACAGACTACACACGGGGGACACAGATGAATGAGAACAAGGCCCTGGACTCTTGAGGGGTGCACCCAGCCTAGCCCCAGAGAAAGGGTCAGGGATCGTCTTCCCTGAAAGAGGGGGCAGGGGAAGTCAGTCCAGGTGGTGGAAACAGGATGTCCCAAGGGTGACAGGCCTGGAGCGCACAGAGGCTGCCCCTTGAGCAGCATGAGGGTCTCCAGGCTTCCCTGGGGCAGGCATCTGGGGGACGGTGGCCTGTCCCACTGGGAGTGAGTTTCCTTCCAGCAGCTCCTTCTCACGCAATGCGGGGGAAGGAGTTGGGGGCCCATTGTTCCCTGGCACTCTAGCACCCCCAGCCCTCCCTAGCTTCTGGGTGGGGGCAGCAGTGGAAGGAAGTGGGCTGAGCCCAGGCCCTGGCAAGACCCCAGTGAGAGAGCACAGGGTTTCGGGAAATGCTGGCTGGCGTGTGGGCCTGGTGTGTGCACAGGTGCAGATGCCACACATGTGGCGGGGCCCTTCTCGCCCTGAGACCACCTTTCTCAGGATCCTGGTGTGTGTGTGTGTCTGTGTGTGTGTGTGTGTCCGTGTGGTACCCTGACCTCCTGTCAGCCCTGGGCCCTGCCTGGGCCCCATTTGCAAATCCTGCCCCCCCCCACTCATGTCCTCTGGGTCTCCCGTGGTGATGGCATGGTGTCTACAAGAGGTGGGATTCCTGAGTGGCCTGGCTGAAAGTGTCAGTGTGCCGGTGGGGCTGGGAGCAGCGTGGGCCAGCATTATGAACCTGTCTCGGCTGTGTGGGAAAGCCGGGAACAGACGTGAGTGCCAGCTCTCAGTGGACGCAGGCACATGGGCAGATGTGGCCTGGAATGATTGGACGGGTGCCTGTGCATGAGTTCTCCAGATGTGAGCTGGGGCACTTTACACACATCATCTCATTAAACCTCCCAACCAACCTGTAAGGTAAGATGATCATCATCCCCAGTTGGGAGATGAGGAAATCTAGGCTCAGAAAGTTTATGCCACTGGCCTGGGTTTAGTGTAGTGGGTGAGCTGGGATTTTCTTCTGGATCTATGAGCAGCCTCCGGCCTCATCCCCTTTCCCTTTCCCAAGCCCTGTGATGATCGTAATACTGGCCTGGGGTGGAGGGGGAAGTACGAGGTGAAGAGGTGGAGGCCTGGGGGGACCTGTTGAGTATCACGTACACCACCATGTTATCCTAACCCAGAAAAACCCACTGGGCAGCAGGGCCCACGGGGAGAGCGCAGGTCCCTCAATGCAGAGCAGAGGCCGATTCCCTTATCAGTGCAGGGTGAGGGGCATCGGGCGGGCTCCTTGCCCAAAAGTGCCCCCCACCCTGCTGCACTGCCT
>NW_022451000.1:0-1382 GCF_009761245.1 Sapajus apella
CTCACTGCAACCTCCACCTCCCAGGTTTAAGCAATTCTGCTGCCTCAGCCTCCCAAGTAGCTGGGATTACAGGCACCCACCACCACGCCCAGCTAATTTTTGTATTTTTAGTAGAGTTGGGTTTTACCATGTTGGCCAGAATGGTCTCGATCTCTTGACCTCGTGATCTGCCCACGTCAGCCACTCAAAGTGCTGGGATTACAAGTGTAAGTCACTGAACCTAGCCTTCATAGCGACTTAAAAAAAAAAAAATTAGTTGACCTGCTTTTGCTGAGATTTTGAACAGAACTCATGTGTTTTCTCTAATGAATACTCTGTTTAGTTGTGAGTGTGCTAGGTTGGGGAGTGTGAAACACTTGACGTGACCAAAGGATGAAGACAGTATTTGGATAAAATATGAAATGGTTGCTTATAGCCATTGCTGGAGATAGTGAAAAAGAAAAAAAGAAAAAAAAATGAAATGGAGATTAATATTTACTACATTGTACAAGGAATCCTCAAACTGAATGAAAGCGTCATGTGTAAAAATTCTAAAAGATTAATTTGTGCCAAACTCAGTAAATGATGAAAGAAAAGGCTGGCGCAGTGGCTCACGCCCGTAATCCCAGTACTTTGGGAGGCCAAGGCAGGTGGATCACGAGGTCAAGAGATTGAGACCATCCTGGCCAACATGGTGAAACACTGTCTCTACTAAAAATACAAAAAATTAGCCAGGCATGGTGACAGGTGCCTGTAATCCCAGCTACTCAGGAGGCTGGGGCAGGAGAATCACTTGAACCCAGGAGGCAGAGGTTGCAGTGAGCCGAGATCACACTATTGCACTCCAGGCTGAGTGACAAAAGCGAAAGGCCGGGTGTGGTGGCTCAGGCCTGTAATCTCAGCACTTTGGGGGGCCAAGGTATGAGGATCACTTGAGGCCTGGAGTTCGAGACCAGCTTGGGCAACATGGCAAAAACCCTTCTCTACTAAAAATACAAAAATTAGCTGGGCGTGGTGGTGCACACCTGTGATTCCATCTACTAGGGTGGCTGAGACACGAGAATCCCTTGAGCTCGGGGGGTACAGGTTGCAGTAAGCTGAGATTGTGCCATTGCACTCCAGCCTGGGCAACAGAGGGGAAACTCTGTCTCACAAAAAGGTATTATCAGTAAGTGTTTTTTAAGCTTTTTCTTTCTCTTACATCTGCTGTCCCTCCCCAAATTGGGCATTTAATTTATCTTTGAACTGGTCATTCCCTGAGTCCCTGACTTAGTAAATGCTTTTCTTTCTTTATTTTTTTCCCGACGCCGAGTCTTGCTCTGTTCCCCAAGCTGGTGTGCGGTGGCAGGATCTTGGCTCACTGCAACCTCCACCTCCCAGGTTTAAGCAATTCTGCTGCCTCA
>NW_022451001.1:0-1382 GCF_009761245.1 Sapajus apella
GACATTTCCAGGTATGTACAGGCTCCTAAGAATTAGCGATACGATCGTGTGTAAACCACAGGAGAATCGTCTCTTTCAAAGTGGTCTCTTATGTGTTCGTTCACCTTCGGAAGTTGAATCTATGTTTAGATTCAGCGAGTTAGAAACACGTATTTTCTAAAAGCTGCGTTTGGATATTCCTGAGTGAATGGGAGTATAGGGTGTAATGAGAAATATCTGGGTCTAAAACAACAACGGAGCTATGTAGCAGAATGATTGTCAAGGTGTCTGTTCAACTTACAGATTTAAACAACCGTGTGAATGTAGCAGTTCAGAAACACTTACTTTGGAGAATCTGGAAAGAGATAATTCCAGCCATATTCAGGCTCATAAGATTTAGCGGTAATATCGCATCTAAACCACTGGAGAAACGTCAGTTTCAAACTGCTCTGCTGTGTTTGGTTCACATTAGGAAGTTGCACCTATGTTTAGATTCAGTGAGTTAGAAACAGGTTTCTTGTAAAAGCTGCGTTTGGATATTCCTGGGTTATAGGGATTATAGGGTGTAATGAGAAAAATCTGGCCCTAAAACAAACACGGAGCTATGTAGAAGAATGATTGTCAAGGTGTGTATTCAACTTACAGAGATAGACAGATGTGTGAATGTAGCAGTTCAGAATCCCTTTCATTGGAGAATATGGAAAGAGATATTTCAAGCCATACACAGGCTCCTAAGAATTAGCTTAAAGATCGCATCTAAAGCACAGGAGAAACGTCTCTTTCAAACTGCTCTGCACTGTGTTCCTTACCTTAGGAAGTTGCATCTATGTTTAGATTCAGCGAGTTAGAAACACGTTTCTCCAAATAGCGGCGTTTGTATATTCCTGAGTGAATGGGAGTATACGGTGTAATGAGAAATATCGGGGTCTATAACAAAAACGGAGCTACGTAGCAGTATGATTGTCAAAGTGTATATTAAACTTACATAGTTAAACAGATGTGTGTATGTAGCAGTTCAGAAACACTTTCTTTGGAGAATCTGGAAAGAGATAATTCCAGCCATATACAGGCTCCTATGAATTAGCTTTAAGATTGCATCTAAATCACAGAAGAATCGTCTCTTTAAACCTGCTCCGCTGTGTGTTCGTTCACCTTCGGAAGTTGCATCGCTGTTTAGATTTAGGGAGTTAGAAACACGTTTCTCCAAATAGCAGCGTTTGTATATTACTGAGTGAAAGGGAGTATAGGGTGTAATGAGAAATATCGGGCTGTAAAACCAAAACGGAGCTTTGTAGCAGAATGATTATCAGGGTGTTTATTTAACTTATAGAGTAAAACAGATATATGAATGTAGCAGTTCAGAAAACCTTTCTTTGGAGATTCAGGAAAGAGATATTTCCAGG
>NW_022451002.1:0-1382 GCF_009761245.1 Sapajus apella
AATCTATACATTTGTGTCTGCAAGTGTAAGTATCCATGTAATAATCACGTATGTATCCTTACACAGAAAAGTCACATATATGTTTTTAGGCACCCACATGTATTCTTTTACCTAATTCTATTTGTAAATGTGTCCATATAATGTGTGAAATTTTAGGGAGAAGAAAAGTTCATATTTTTTTGTGCATGCATTTAATTGTTATATATGTTTTCCTAACGGTTCTTTTTATGCCAATTTAAAAAACGTCAGCCAGGTTGGGGTGTCTTTTTGTTTTGTTTGATAGATTCCACAGGAACATGTGGCATCGGTGTAAGGATCTTGTTGAAGAGAATGAAGGCTTGGAGAAAAAAAAAAAAAAACAGATGCAGCAGTTAGGCGGCTCTTGCTGCTCCTTGGGGAGGTGACACAAGTGGGTGATAGTGGCTTCCGCCTCTCACACTCCCTTCTCTCCTGCCTGATTCCTAGAACAATCCCTGTCAGAAACACTTTTTGAAAAAGGCTGCATTAGACAATGGCTCTTCCCCCTTATTTTACGCTTTAAGTAGTGGAGCAGAATGCTGTAAGGGGCTGAAAACAAGGCGTAATCTGAGAAAGATAACAATGCGCGGGCATTGTTATAACTGTGAAAACCAGAAGAGCCCCTTCAGAGCCGTGACTGAAAGTGCTCGGAAGATCTTTAGTCCTTTGCACTCTCCCAATCACCAATTAGACAAACGTTAACATCAAGTAAGCTGTTATACGGCACAGCTTCCATATAATTACCTTAATGGGTTGATGCTTTCTTTAGCAGCAATTTCTTAAACAAAACTTCATCTTTTGTGCAACAGGCTAAGAAAATTTTCAGCAGGGAGCATTTCCTTTTGTCAAGTTTTCTAAAGAGACAGCTGAATTGTTCTATTTAACAACAAACACCTTAACTAAGGACCCTCATCTTGTCCCCGTTCCCACCACAAGACTACTAGGCTCAAAGCTTATTAACCATCAGAGACAAAAAAAAAAAAAAAAAAAAAAAAAACGCACTGGCCAGGGGAGTCCAGACACATGCAGGGTGGGCAGTACCCAAAGGACCGGTGAGCGTGGCACCGCTTTGCAAGCAGACCCTCGGAGAAAGCACCAATTAAATTAGTTGCCTATTTAGTATCCAAAGTGCCAGATCCGTCCTTACCAAAAGCACAAAGAAAATGAAATAGAAAAACAGGATCTTGCTCATAAAACAAGGCAAATCTGTCTAATTTATTTTGTACCAGTAAGTGCTAATTAAATGCAAGCTACTCAGGTTCTTCCTGTTCCTGCCTCACCTAATTCGCTTAGAATCACAATGCCGGTCTGATTTTTCCCCTGTTTAACAAACATTCATTTGAAATGTACTCAAATACAGCTAT
>NW_022451003.1:0-1382 GCF_009761245.1 Sapajus apella
AGACCATCCTGGTCAACATGGTGAAACCCCGTCTCTACTGAAAATACAAAAAATTAGCTGGGCATGGTGGCGCGCGCCTGTAATCCCAGCTACTCGGGAGGCTGAGGCAGGAGAATTGCCTGAACCCAGGAGGCGGAGGTTGCGGTGAGCCGAGATCGCGCCATTGCACTCCAGCCCGGGTAACAAGAGCGAAACTCTGTCTAAAAAAAAGAAAAAAAAGACATCTTTGATTCCTCCAATATAAATACATGTTTATCATGGCCAAACAATGTTAAGACAAACAGAAAAAAAGAAAATTTGATTATGGAATAAAATATTTGGGTATCTGAAGCATCGAAATGGCTAAAATGCTAATTGTACTTAATTGGCATGTAACCTGAGACTGATCCAATATATCAGAAATCAAGTGACTTCTACACTCTGATCACATTGTAATACCATTTATTAGTCTTTCTTCCATGTTTTCTTCTCCCTTTCTTTGCTCATGTCTTCATCTCTGGAATCTGTTTTTAAGCCTGAAATCCCAGTAGCTGTACTTTCCTACCCACTGTTATTTGTGTCTGAAACCTGTCTACCAACCTGGATGTGCCTGCCTCTTTATTAGCTATCTGCTGACTCGAGGCAGCTGCTGCCTTGTCCTGAAGTATCTAGCAGTGTCCAGTATCTGCCTTGGACTCCTTGGCCTGGGTAAATTTTATTGCTTCTTAATGGAGAATGCAATGGAGTCACAGCTTACTCCTGGGTTAGGTTCTAACATTAGTCTATTCGGTGAAGAAAAAAGTAGAGATCACTGATAATACTCTTGCAAATCTTATCAGATAAGAAAATAGGAAATGTATCTCAAAAATGCCTCATTGCTGTTTCTTTTTTTTTTTTTTTCCAGCATTTGAATCAATCACTATGAAATGTTTGGTTTTCGTTTAAGGTAATACATTATTCAAATCAGTGCTGTGTTTACATACAAAACTTCCACTTAGCTTAGCAAGATGCTGACGCTTTAAAAGGCATGAGGGAAAGGCCGTTCCTGTTCATTGAAGGAACTCACTGGAAGATTCCCCTGCATGATTTAAAGGATTACTTTTCCTTCATCTTTTATTTTTGTTGGTTATTATACATAACTCTTTGTAATTTATTTGCCAATAATATTTGTATATTTTTATGGCATACATGTGATACCTTGATACATTCGTGGAATGTGTAATGATCAAATCAGGTTATTGATCAGGTATTTAGGATATTCATCACCTCAAATATTTATCATGTATTTTTGTCGGGAACATTTCAAATCTTCTAGCTATTTTGAAATACATATTGTTAATTACAGTCACCCTAGTGTGCTATCGAACACAGGTATTTATTTCTTCTAACTAACGTTTGCAACC
>NW_022451004.1:0-1382 GCF_009761245.1 Sapajus apella
AATGTAACAGACTAAGTTTTGCCTCATTTTCTGATCACTTTTCTATGCCTACTAGCAATTACACAGTTAAAAATAACAGTGAAATCCCTTAAACATGATCACATTATCTGTTGTACTAGCGTTATCTTCTTCCTTAAATACTAAAAATATTTATGAAAACATAAATATTGTAAGTACCAGTTAAACCCAATTAAATTTATAAAATGAGAATGTATAGCCCAGAAATATTGCCTGAAAAACTCTGCTGACTACCCTTCCCCACCTATTTATGGACTGAGGCATGTGCCAGCCAAATGGTTATTTTTGGTGAATTAGTTTTGGAAAGGCAAGAAGTCTGAAATTATATTAAGACAATTAATAAAATTGTAGTAGGCCGGGCGCGGTGGCTCACGCCTATAATCCCAGCACTTTGGGAGGCCGAGGCGGGTGGATCACGAGGTCAAGAGATCGACACCATCCTGGTCAACAAGGTGAAACCTCGTCTCTACTAAAAATACAAAAATTAGCTGGGCATGTTTGTGCGTGCCTGTAGTCCCAGCTACTCGGGAGGCTGAGGCAGGAGAATTGCTTGAACCCAGGAGGCGGAGGTTGCGGTGAGCCGAGATCGTGCCATTGCACTCCAGTCTGGGCAACAACAGCGAAACTCCGTCTCAAAAAAAAAAAAAATTGTAGTCAAGTTTATGATAAAGCCCATTAGGAAAATAAAAACAAAGATCAAGTCCAAATATCCAGATGCAGGATCTGAGGTACACAAGGTACAAAGAAATGAGTTTTAAGGCATGTGTAAAAGCATAGCACACGAGTCAGATGAAGTTAACTGAAAGTGAGGTCCAGGGCAGTCACCACTGACAGTGCTAGCCTGGAGAGAATGGTTGAGACAGGGCTGCGTGGAGTGACGAGGAGCCAAAGTACTCTTGGCAATGGGAAATGCAAGACTCCTCTTCAAGGTTCACAGGCTGGGCATGGTGGTTCACGCCTGTAATCCCAGCACTTTGGGAGGCCAAAATGGGCGGATCACCTGACGCCAGGAGTCCGGGACCAGTCTGGCCAACATGGCGAAAACCAGTCTCTAAAAAGAATATTATCTGGGTGTGGTGGCATATGCCTGTTATCCCACCTACTCGGGAGGCTGAGGCAGGAGAATTCCTTGAGCCTGGGAGACAGAGGTTACAGTGCACCAAGATTGTACCATTGCACTCCAGCCTGGGCAACAAGAGCAAAACTCAGACTCAAAACGAAAAACAAACAAACAAAAAAAAAGAATTCACAATCTGGTGGGAAACATAAACAAAAATAACTAAAATGTTATTACATAGGAAATAGAAAATGAATTACTAGAATGGGGGACCTAAAACACGTTATCACACAGGAAATAGAAAATG
>NW_022451005.1:0-1382 GCF_009761245.1 Sapajus apella
CATTAATTAGATTCTCATTAGGAACATGCAACATAGATCCTCTACACGCACAGTATAGGGGATCTAGCCTAGGCAACATAATGAGACTCTAACATGGTTTGTCTGTGTCCGCACCCAAATCTCAAATTGTAGATCCCATAATTCCCACACGTCATGGGAGGGGCTCAGTGGGAGGTAACTGAATCATGAGTGAATAAGTCTCATGAGATCTGACGGTTTTATAAAGGGGAGTTCCCCTGCACATGCTTTCTCTTGCCTGCTGCCATGAAAGGTGTGACCTTTTTTTTTTTTTTTTGGAGATGGAGTCTCACTCTGTCGCCCAGGCTGGAGTGCAGTGGCATGATCTCAACTCACTGCAACCTCTGCCTCCTGGATTCAAGTGATTCTCCTGCCTCAGCCTCCAGAGTAGCTGGGACTACAGGTGCCTGTCAACATGCCTAGCTAATTTTTGTATTTTTCAAGTAGAAACAGGGTTTTGCCATGTTGGCCAGGCTGATCTCGAACTCCTGATCTCAGGTGATCTGCCTACCTTGGCCGCCCAAAGTGCTGGGATTACAGATGTAAGTCACCTTTCCTGGCCTGTTCCTCTTTCGCCTTCCACCATGATTGTGAGGCCTCCCCAGCCACCTGGAACTGTGAGTCCATTAAACCTGCTTTTCCTTATAAATTATCCAGTCTCCCCAGATTATTTAGAATAATGAAAGGGGTGTTGAAGTTTTTAAGCAGGTATGGCAAGAGAGATCCTATTACAAGTGCTCTTACCTTGGGTCTGATAAACTTCAGAAATGTGAAACATCCTTGAAGTTATATATTATGTGCCTTTTGCTTGGGAATGGATCAAAAGCTTTCCTCAGATTCTCAGCAAGATCCAAAAATTAAAGAAATCCCTGCTCAATTAAAAATGAAAAAGAGCTATTATAACTTAATTTTAATCTTTAATCCATATTTAGACAAGTTAGTGGCTAAATTTGTTTCTATTTTATCCTTTTGAAACCCCTAATACTACTTATCATTTGTATTTAAAAGAATTTGCAATAATTTGGGTTCTCAGCTTTTCAGACTACAGGGACATAAATACAAAAGATAATTAATGTCATTCTAAATCTTACAGATGGTAGTCCTACAAATGACATTGAATTAAGATTTGCTAAAATATGTGTGGATTAATCAGAAAACTAGACAAGAATGTTTTCCTATCAAAAAGGGATTTCAGCACTGCTAGTTGTATCATTCACTGCAGTGATCCCCAACCTTTTTGGCATCAGGGACGAGTTTCCACAACTAGGCGTATGGGGATAGTTTCAGGATGAAACCGGTCCACCTCAGATCACCAGGCATTAATTAGATTCTCATTAGGAACATGCAACATAGATCCTCTACAC
>NW_022451006.1:0-1381 GCF_009761245.1 Sapajus apella
GGGCAAGGACCCAGCGAACCACAATTCTCCCACCCTAGATATCCCAAAGGTTACTTTGTCTAGAACACAGACTTTGACTTCTTCAACTCGGCAGGACTGCAGCAGTCTGTGCTTCTGTACACAACACCCAACACCTACATCTATGACATCACCATCACCACCGGTGTGGAGAAAGACAGTGGTGAAGGCTTCCGGTAGGATCCTTTCTCAGTGGGGCCCAGGGTGGCTCTATTTGGAAAACTCTCCCAGATAAAGGTTCTCCCAGCATCTCTAAACCCTCACAGGTTCCCATCCACCCATGAAGCTAAAATCCAGGCTGTCAGGCACTGGCTCCCAAAATCACCTGTTTGGCTGGCCTCACTTGGAAAAGAGGGGTCTGGTCTAAGGTCACACAGCTCAGGGTGGCAATCCTGTCCCTTCCCCACGGCGCTGCCCTCACTCCATCTCCCCTTGGTACACATTGTGCTCAAGGAACAGGCAGCTTAGGAGGCACTCCCATGGCCCAAGCCCCACCTGAGGCCCCTTCATGTGCCCCCAGGCTGAGCAAATAGTGTTGCCTGTCTGTGGTTTCACATTGAACTAATTATATATCCTAATCCTGCTTAACTGTGTGCCTTGATGACCATCTCTCTCCATCCTTTAATGACCCTGTGGCCCCCGTGGCTCATGGGTCAAGGTGTGCTGGGCCCAAGATGCCCCCTCCCAGGGTGGGCTTCCAGGACTCAGCTACTGGACAGTGACAGTCAGCCATGAGAGATAGGGTGGGACCAGGGCAGGGGCTCTCCTGGCTGCTGATACCTGTTCACCTGACCCCCAGCGTTGCTGCCACCCCGCTATAGGTGACTAAGGTGTGGGCCCAGGGCACCTTCAGACTCAACCCCAATGATGAGGACAGCCAATGAGCGCCACCTGAAGGTAAGACCCCTGCAGCCCCATCACTTTCCTGGACACCCTTCTCTACCTGGCTCTGGGCCACTTTGAGCATTAGCACCATCATTTTGTTTACTTTGCCATTGGCAGACAGCAGCAGAGACCTCAGGACATGGGCCAGAAGCAGCGGCTCATGCCTGTAATGCTAGCACTTTGGGAGGCTGAGGTGGGAGGTTCACTTGAGGCCAAGAGTTTGAGACCAGCTTGGGCAATACAGTGAGGTTCTATAGCTACAAAAAACTGTTTTTCAAAAAAAAAGGCCTCAGCAGAAATGGTGAGGGATTTGGGTAGGACCCAGAGCCCTGGGGTAGGGAGGGAGGTCGACAGGGCTGATGTTGGCACAGTCTATATGCCCAAAGGGTTGACCCCTGTGGGCATGTAAGCTGTGACCCTGCGCCTCCCTGCATCTCCAGGAGCTCAGCTTATTGGCAAAACCGCAGGCAAACTGCAC
>NW_022451007.1:0-1381 GCF_009761245.1 Sapajus apella
AGGAATAGCCCACGTTTGAATCTTGGCCCTGTCATTTACTTCTTGTGATATCTTTGATAAGTTCCTTCATTTCCCCAAGCTTCCTTTCCTCACCCATAAAACGAGGCAAATGAATGTGAACCTTAGAGAGAGGCTTTGGGGATGAAATGGGGTAATGCATGAAAAGGAGTTGGGGCTGAGCTCTGCACGTAGTGCCCACATGCCAGCACCTTCACTTACTCCTGGACTGCACTGATCCTGTGCCCAGATCTGTTCACCTTCCCCAGTAGTAGGGCTCCTCACGAAGGAATCCATCCATCTGCAGTGATGCCTCCAGCACAGCAGGCCCTCAGCAGTGCAGTCAGTGATGCCCGTGGATGCCTGAATCCCGTCGTACAATGCAGGGGACCTGGGTCCTCTCGTCCAGTTCCCCTTTGGAAACCTCATTGTATAGGTACAGCTGTATTGACCCATATTAATCACTGAAACATACATGCACACACCCCTCCTGAGAACAAACATTCTCACTGAGTGTATTCTACCTCCATAAAGTCAGATACATGGTTCTAACTGCTTCCTAATTGGCAGTTCACCTCTTTTCTGCAGACTAAGACAAAACAGTACTTTGCCTCACTCCGTAAATCCAGTAGTTTAACGCAGTGGTTCCAACGTTTTTGGCACTAGGGACCAGTTTCATAGAGGGCAATTTTTCACGGATGGAACAGGGATATATGATGGTTTCAGGATGAAGCTATTCCACCCCAGATCATCAGATGTTAGACTCAGATTCCCATAAGGAGTGCATGACCTAGATCCTTCACCTACACAGTTCACGATAGGGTTTGCACTCCTGTGAGAATTTAATGTTGCTGCCTAACTTCATCCTGTTGTGTTTGGAGAAGATGCTTTGTACATTACCTGTTTAAATCTGTTGAGACTTAATGTGTGGCCTACCACATGGTCTATCCTGGGAAATGTTCCACAACTTAGCACTATCTTTTGAACACAGGGGGTACTCAGTAAACATCTGACAAGTTCCCAGACTTCTGATGAGAGGTTCTGGAGTCAAAGATGAGGCCAGAGTCCTGGACTAGCCAAGCTGCAGCTGTGTGGTCCGGGGCATACACCTTATCCTCTCCGTTTCTCATTTTCCTCAGCTGAAACATAATTCTTTCCATACCACATCATGGCCTTGTGAGGATTAGTGAGATGGCATTTATAAAGCACCTCTTCTCCACCTATCTGTATATATAACTGGCAACGAGGAGCTCCAAGAAATTGGGTTCGATGACCACCACCTCAATCTGCCACAGCTTCCATAAAGCTAAGGCACCTCCAGCCCAGGAGATGCTGGGTCTGCTCATGGCTTTGTTGCTGCTGGGAGCTGGATGATCTTCCTCTG
>NW_022451008.1:0-263 GCF_009761245.1 Sapajus apella
GATATTTCCAACCATATACAGGCATATGAGAAATACCATTAAGAATGCGTTTAAAACACTGGAGAAACCTCTTTCTCAAGCTGCTCTGCTTTTTGTTCGTTGACCTTAGGAAGTTGCCTCTATGTTTAGATTCAGCGAATTAGAGAAACTTTTCTTCTAAAATCCGCGTTGGGATATTCCAGAGTGAATGAGACTAAAGGCCGTAATGAGAAATATCTTGCTCTAAAACGGAAACGCAGCTATCTAGCAGAATGGTTGTCAAG
>NW_022451008.1:363-1381 GCF_009761245.1 Sapajus apella
TCCAGAATGACTGAGACTAAAGGCGGTAATGAGAAATATCTTGCTCTAAAACAAAAACGCAGCTATCTAGCAGAATGGTTGTCAAGCTGTGCAATCAACATACAGAGTTAAACTGATGTGTGTTTGCAGCAGTTCAGAAATCCTTTGCTTTGAGAATCTGGAGACAGATATTTCCAGCCATATACAGGCATATGAGAACTAACAGTAAGACTGCGTTTAAAGCACTGGAGAAACGTCTAGTTCAAACTGCTCTGCTTTGTGTTCGTTCACCTTAGGATGTTGCATCTATGTTTCGATTCAGCGAGTTAGAAGCACGTTTCTTCTAAAAGCTGCGTTTGGATATTCCAGAATGACTGAGACTAAAGGCCGTAATGAGAAATATCTTGCTCTAAAACGGAAACGCAGCTATCTAGCAGAATGGTTGTCAAGCTGTAAAATCATCTTATGTAGTTAAATTGATGTGTGTGTGCAGAGTCTCTGAAATCTTTTCTTTGGGGAATCTGGAAACAGATATTTCCAGCGTTACCTTGGCATTTGAGACCTAGCAGTAAGACTGCGTTTAAAACACAGGAGAAATGTCGAGTTCAAACTGCTCTGCTTTGTGTTCATTCACCTTAGGAAGTTGCATCTATATTTAGCTTCAGCGAGTTAGAAACACGTTTCTTCTAAAAGCTGCGTTTGGGTATTCCAGAATGACTGATACTAAAGGCCGTAATGAGAAATATCTTGCTCTAATACAAAAACGCAGCTATCTAGCAGAATGGTTGTCAAGCTGTACAATCTTCTTACAGAGTTAAACTGACGTGTGTGTGCAGTAGTTCAGAAATCCTTTCGTTGGAGAATCTGGAAACAGATAATTCCAGCCTTATACAGGCATTTAAGTTCTAGCGGTAAGACTGCGTTTAAAACACAGGAGAAACGTCTAGTTCAAACTGCACTGCTTTCCATTCGTTCACCTTAGGGAGTTGCATCTATGTTTACATTCTGCGAGTTAGAAACACCATTCTTCTAAAAGCAG
>NW_022451009.1:0-1381 GCF_009761245.1 Sapajus apella
TACAAAGGCAGCTTGTAGAAGAAAAGTGTTTCTAACTCGCTGAATCTAAACATAGATGCAACTTCCTAAGGTGAACGAACACACAGCAGAGGAGTTTAAAACAGACGTTTCTCCTGCAGTTTGGACACGGTCATTGCTCTAATTCTTATGTGCCTCTATATGGCTGGTAATATCTCTTTCCAGATTCTCCAAAGAAAGGGTTTCACAACGGCTACATTCACACATCTGTTTCACTTAGATGCAACTTCCCAAGGTAAACGATCACATAGCACAGAAGATTCAAACATACGTTTCTCCTGTGGTTTAGATACGATATTAAAGCTTATTCTTATCAGCCTGTATACGGCTGGAAATATCTCTTTTCAAACTCTCCAAAGAAAGGGTTTCTCAACTGCTACATGCACACATCTCTTTAACTCCGTAAGTTGAATATACACCCTGACAATCATTCTGCTACATAGCTCCGTTTTTTTTTAGAGCCAGATATTTCTCATTACATCCTATACTCCCATTTACTCAGGAATATGCAAACACAGCTTTTAGAAGAAACGTGATTCTAACCAGCTGAATCTAAACATAGATGCAACTTCCTAAAGTGAACGAATACACAGCAAAGAAGGTAGAAACAGACATTTCTCCTGTGGTTTAGATTCGATCTTACCGCTAATTATTATGATGCTGTTTATAGCTGGAAATATATCTTTCCAGATTCTCCAAAGAAAGGGTTTCTGAACGACTACATTCACACATCTGTTTACCTCTGTAAGTTGAATATACACCTTGACAATCATTCTGCTACATACCTCCGTTTTTGTTTTAGAGCCAGATATTTCTCATTACATCCTATACTCCCATTCACTCATGAATATCCAAACACAGCTTTTAGAAGAAACGTGTTTCTAACCAGCTGAATCTAAACATAGATGCAACTTCCTAAAGTGAACGAACACACAGCAGAGAAGAATGAAACAGACGTTTCTCCTGTGGTTTAGATTCGATCTTACCACTAATTCTTGTGAGCCTGTATAGGGCTGGAAATATCTCTTTCCAAACTCTCAAAGAAAGGGTTTCTCAACTGCTCCATTCACACATCTGTTTATCTCTGTGAGTTGAATATACACCTTTACAATCGTTTTGCAACATAGCCCCGTTTTTGTTTTAGAGCAACATATTTCTCATTACTTCCCATACTCACATGGACTGAGGAATATCTATAAACAGCTTTTAGAAGAATCGTGTTTCTAACCAGCTGAATCTAAACATAGATGCAACTTCCTAAGGTGAACGAAAACACAGCAGAGAACTTTAAAACAGACGTTTCTCCTGTGGTTTGGCGCGATCTTACCGCTAATTCTTATGAGCCTGTATATGTCTGGAAATA
>NW_022451010.1:0-1381 GCF_009761245.1 Sapajus apella
CCCTGTCCTAACCTCTTCAAAGACATCATCATCTCCTTACCGCCTCCTTATGAGCCCACTCTACGGACAAGGAAATGGAGAGTTAAATGATGGAAGCAAAACCGCGAGCAGTAAGGAAGGACTGAATCCAAGCCCCGAGCGGCGCAACCTCCGAGGTCCGAGCTCTTCTCCGCGGGAGACACAGGCTCTGGTTGCGCGAGTCTCCACCACCCAGAGAACTTTCAAGCAAAGCTCTGATCCCAGGCCTAGACCTGGGGCAGCCCCCGGCGCTCTTGGCTGCCCAAAGACCAGTCCCGGGCAGCCTGCGCCTCTTCTATTCTCCTTGGCGAACCCTCAGGCCTCGCGGAGAAGCAGTGCCCCCCAGAGCGCACAGAGCGAGATCGAGGCCGGAGGTTTCTGCGTGGGGCCCGAGGACAAGTTTCTGCGACTCCACCAACTAACTGGGCGGCGGAGCTTCAGTTCCTTGCCTGGTGAAGGTTGCTGTAGAAAACCTAAGGAGTTTAGAAGGAAAGGCGTCCTGAAACTAGGCAGTGCTCAGCAAAGATCAGTGGCTAGAGGAATAAGACTCCGGTCAACAGCGACAGCGTGGGGCTTTGCCAGAGGAGAGAGGCTGCTGGGGACTGGTGGGGACCTTAGAAACTCCACAGCAGCAGCTGATTGCTTCTGACGACGACGACGACGACAATGACAGCCATAAAACAACAGCTACTATTTGTGGAGGGATTCCTAGATACTGAATTAGCATTTTACATGTATTTTTTTTGTTTAAACTTCACAGTAACTCCAGGAAGTAGTATTTGCCTCCACTTTCCGGACGAGGAAACTGAGCCATTGAGAGCTCGAATCATTTTATCACGACTATGAGCTGTGCCAATTTTTGAGGGACCAGGGACGCGATCGCAGATTTGCCACACCCTAGAGGGCAAGAGCACTGTCATGGATGTGCAAGTTCCCCTTTCTGATCCAGGGGACTTTATTCCGAGGGACCCGGTTTCTTTCTCCAATAAAACAAAACAAAACAGAAAACAAAACAAAACAAACAAACAAAAAAAACTACCCAGAAGTGGGGGGGAGTTTAATTGGACTTAGAGTTTCACATGGCTGGGGAGGCCTCAGAATCATGGCAGGAGAGGAAAAGTACTTCTTACATTGGGGCAGCAAGAGAAAATGAGAAAGATGCAAAAGCAGAAACCCTGACAAACCATCAGATCTCATGAGACTTGTTCATCACCACAAGAACAGAACAAGGGAAACTGCCCCCCCTGATTAAAATGATCTCCCACCAAGTCTCTCCTACAACATGTCAAAATTATGGGAGTACAATTCAAAATGAAATTTGGGTGGGGACAGAAAGCCAAACCATATCAAAGACCAAAATAAT
>NW_022451011.1:0-1381 GCF_009761245.1 Sapajus apella
GTAAAAGAACTGTTAAGTTTTCTAAGCATTACATTAGCAAGGTCACACCCGTTAATATTTTATGCCCAAACAGTAGGTACATTGTTGAGCATCAGAAGTGAATAACTTAGTTCAGCACCAGTAATAAGGCAAAGCTGATACACAGACTCTTAACCTATCAATATTAGTTATCATTGCTCGCCAAATGACTACATTCTACTTTTGGAAACTCATTTTCATCTTCTTCCACTCTTTTGTCTTTCTCTGGGAGACAAGCAACATTCATTTTGTGTGTGTCTGTGTGTGTGTGTGTGTGTGTGTGTGTGTGTGTGTGTGTGTGTTTTAATTAATTTATATACTCATTTAATTAACTGGCATCCATATATGCGAAACAAAGAAGTGAATGTACTTGGTGTACTCACCCTCACATCCATTTACCATCAATGCACACACACATGAATGAAGCATCATTGATCTTTGCTGATAACAGGGACACGCCTAGTGGCTAGACTACGTATTCTTCATGAACAGTATTTAAAGAATGGTGCTCCATATTGCTTGTAAACATATTGACATGGAAATCAGGAAATCAGAGGATACGAAGCTCATTTGCTAATCTTGGTACCACGTAGCTAAAATGGCAATTGTATTGATAAACATCTCATGGGCATGGTAGTTGACAGAAAATTCCCTAATGGGTTTCACCAACAGACTAAGGACATGCACTGATTACAGGACTCTGTCCCAGAGGACTCTAGGACCAAATGGTCTAATCATCTTCGTCTTCCTCATCGCTGTCCTTCATGCTGGTCCCCTGCAGTCCCCCACCTTCGATCACTGATGCTGTGGCTTCCTCCACAGTGAGACGGTCCTGGATCGTTTCATAGGTCTTTCTGTTTAAAGTGGAGTCCAGGACCCCTTGCAATCGGAAATCTCTGTAGGTTTTCTTTACTATCCTAATTAGTGTTTTCAGCTGATAAATGTGAAGCTGTAAGTCCATCCGGTCTGTCAACCAGGTGCAGCTCATGTTCATGGAGCTGTTGTACCATTGATCAAATAAACTTTCTATGTACATTTCCTCATTGACCTTATCTCACAGGACATCCTGAGAATGGCGGATGAAAGTCACATAGGCGTCGGCCACATCTATCCTGGGTTTAGGTACATCCACATATTTGGAAGGTGCCTTCACAGTAAATGACAGAAAAGAAGAAAACAAAGTCCCTTCATCATATCTGGATAATTTTGCCAGCACTCCTTCCACGATAGTAACAAACTTTGCAACCAAGAGTGTTATCATTTCTTTAACAGCTTCTTCAATTAGTTCGTCTATTTTTGAATGCTATTGATGCTCTTGGCCCATTTCCATGCTGCAAAATTTTGTTGATTGAGCTTTGGCATC
>NW_022451012.1:0-1381 GCF_009761245.1 Sapajus apella
AGGAATAGCCCACGTTTGAATCTTGGCCCTGTCATTTACTTCTTGTGATATCTTTGATAAGTTCCTTCATTTCCCCAAGCTTCCTTTCCTCACCCATAAAACGAGGCAAATGAATGTGAACCTTAGAGAGAGGCTTTGGGGATGAAATGGGGTAATGCATGAAAAGGAGTTGGGGCTGAGCTCTGCACGTAGTGCCCACATGCCAGCACCTTCACTTACTCCTGGACTGCACTGATCCTGTGCCCAGATCTGTTCACCTTCCCCAGTAGTAGGGCTCCTCACGAAGGAATCCATCCATCTGCAGTGATGCCTCCAGCACAGCAGGCCCTCAGCAGTGCAGTCAGTGATGCCCGTGGATGCCTGAATCCCGTCGTACAATGCAGGGGACCTGGGTCCTCTCG
The DNA here is from genome assembly GCF_009761245.1 of Sapajus apella. NCBI lineage: Eukaryota > Metazoa > Chordata > Mammalia > Primates > Cebidae > Sapajus > Sapajus apella. The sequence goes on from NW_022451012.1 coordinate 402, forward strand.
TCCAGTTCCCCTTTGGAAACCTCATTGTATAGGTACAGCTGTATTGACCCATATTAATCACTGAAACATACATGCACACACCCCTCCTGAGAACAAACATTCTCACTGAGTGTATTCTACCTCCATAAAGTCAGATACATGGTTCTAACTGCTTCCTAATTGGCAGTTCACCTCTTTTCTGCAGACTAAGACAAAACAGTACTTTGCCTCACTCCGTAAATCCAGTAGTTTAACGCAGTGGTTCCAACGTTTTTGGCACTAGGGACCAGTTTCATAGAGGGCAATTTTTCACGGATGGAACAGGGATATATGATGGTTTCAGGATGAAGCTATTCCACCCCAGATCATCAGATGTTAGACTCAGATTCCCATAAGGAGTGCATGACCTAGATCCTTCACCTACACAGTTCACGATAGGGTTTGCACTCCTGTGAGAATTTAATGTTGCTGCCTAACTTCATCCTGTTGTGTTTGGAGAAGATGCTTTGTACATTACCTGTTTAAATCTGTTGAGACTTAATGTGTGGCCTACCACATGGTCTATCCTGGGAAATGTTCCACAACTTAGCACTATCTTTTGAACACAGGGGGTACTCAGTAAACATCTGACAAGTTCCCAGACTTCTGATGAGAGGTTCTGGAGTCAAAGATGAGGCCAGAGTCCTGGACTAGCCAAGCTGCAGCTGTGTGGTCCGGGGCATACACCTTATCCTCTCCGTTTCTCATTTTCCTCAGCTGAAACATAATTCTTTCCATACCACATCATGGCCTTGTGAGGATTAGTGAGATGGCATTTATAAAGCACCTCTTCTCCACCTATCTGTATATATAACTGGCAACGAGGAGCTCCAAGAAATTGGGTTCGATGACCACCACCTCAATCTGCCACAGCTTCCATAAAGCTAAGGCACCTCCAGCCCAGGAGATGCTGGGTCTGCTCATGGCTTTGTTGCTGCTGGGAGCTGGATGATCTTCCTCTG